>NW_007243274.1:0-14867 GCF_000164805.1 Carlito syrichta
TGAGATGAAGTTTTTTGACCATGTTTTTATTGAGTTGTCTATTTTCTTATTGCTGGATTTTCATTTTTTCTATATTTGGCATAGCAGCCCTTAATAAGAAATGTGCTTACAAAACATTTACTTTTTTTATTTTCAAGATGTGGTATACAATTCAGGATTAGGTTTATAAGTGGTCATAATATAGGTGATATTTGGGCCTCCCTTTGGTCCCCACTTTGCTTTGTTTGAGATCACATATGCTTATTGATGCTATGTGTCATCCCTTCCTTTGTTCTCCCAGCAGTGTCGCTATTGCCAATTCATTTCTTATAGTATTATGATAAATGGTTAGGACCTGCTTGTGCATAAAATTATGTGGTACTCAGTTTTTTGTTTTGGTGACAGATCACTGAGTATGACAGACTCTAAATCCATCTAAATTACTGAAAAGTCTGTAATGTTGTCCTTCTGCATAATATTCCATCATGTATATGCACTATGTTTTTTATTTTTATTTTTTAATTTTATGTTAATATAAATAAAAGACATGGAAAGTGTTGTATTGTTTAGAATAGATTCCTTTTAAAAATATTTTAAATATGTGAGGTGCAATTCAGAGTTAGGTATACAAATGTTCATTTTGCAGGTACACTTGTTGCTCAGATGTGCCCCCTTCCCTTGGCAGTTTCTCAATACTACCAATCCCTTTCTATTTTTCACAGAGCCTATACTAGTTAACACTCCTACCAACAGTTTAATAGTGTTCCCTTTTCCCTATATCCTTTCCAGCATCCTTTTTTTTTTTTTTTGAGTTATTGTTGATGGCCATCCTGATTGGAGTTAGGTTGTATCTCAGTATGGTTTTAATTTGTATTTCTTTACTAACTAGCGAGGATCAGCATTTGCTCATGTATCTGTTGGTTGCTTGTATGTCTTCTTTTGAGAAGGGTTTATCCATATCTTTTGCCCACTTTGTAATGGGGCTGTTTGTTTTTTTTCTTTTTGACACCTTGAGTTCCTTGTAGATCCTAGATGTTAGGCTTAGAAAACTCAAGAGTCCCTTTTAAGAATGTCCTTGCACTGATAAAGGACTTTGGAAAAGTCTCAGGGTATAAAATAAATGTGCAAAAGTCAGTTGTATTCCTATACACCAACAATAAACAAACAGAAATCCAAATAAAAACACAGTCTCATTCACAATAGTCACAAAATAATGAAATACCTTAGCATCTCCTAACCAGAGAAGTCAAAGACCTTTACAACAAAAACTACAAAACACTGTTCCAAGAAATCAAATATGACATAAACAAGTGGGAAAATATTCCATACTCATGGACTAGAAGAATCAACATTGTTAAGATGTCCATCCTACCCAAGACAATCTACAGATTTAATGGAAGACCCATAAATTACCAGCAGCATTCCTCTCAGACCAGGAAGCCACAATACAGAAATTCATATGGAACCATGAATAGACAAAAAAATCCTCAGGGAGAAAAAAAAAAAAAAGCACGAGGCATCATGTTCCCAGATTTTAAGCTTTATTATAAAGCTACAATAATCAAAACAGCCTGGTTTGGTATAAGAACAGGCATATGAACCAATGGAACAGGATAGAGACTGTGGAAGCAAAACATCAATTTCTCAACTAACTTATCTTCGACAAAGTCTCCAGCACCAACCACTGGGAAGAAGAGAGCGTATTCAGTAAATGGTGCTGGAAAATTTGGCTGACCACATGCAGAAGATTAAAACAAGACCGCTACCTATCACCATATACAAAAATCAACTTTAAATGGATCAGAGCCCTAAACGTAAAACCTCAAACTACAAGAACCTTAGAAAATGCTGAAGAACCCTTATGGAATTTGGCACTGACAACCAATTTCTGATCAAAACCCCAAGTGCCCATGCCATAGACATAAGATAGACAGTAGGACCTTATCAAACTGACAACTTCTGCCAAGCCAAAGAAAACATTGAGAGAGTAGGGAGACAGCCCACAGACTGGGAAAAAATAATTGCCAACTGTATATCTGACCATATGTTTTTTAATCGAGTCCACTTTTGATAGGCAGCATGGTTGGTTCCATGTTTTGCTAATGTAAGTAATGCTGCAATAGACATACTTATGTAGAATAATTTGAATTTATCTGGGTATATTCCCAGGAGGGGGATTGCTGGGTTGTATGGAAGGTTGATTTTTATATCTTTTAGAAATCACCACACTTCTTTCCACAGAAGTTACACTAATTTACATTCACGACAACAGTGTAGAAGTGATCTCTTTTTCCCTCATCCTTTCCAGCATCTGTTGTTTTTTGAGTTATTGATGGCCATCCTGACTGGAGTTGGGTTATATCTCAATGTGGTTTTGATTTGCATTTCTTTTTTGATTAGTGAATCTGAGCATTTTTCACATACCTCTTGGCTGCTTGTATGTCTTCTTTTGAGAAGAGTCTATTTATAGCTTTTGCCTACTTTTTAATAGGGTTGGTTTTTTTTTTTTTTCCAGCATGTTTGATTTCCTTGTAGATCCTGGATGTTAGGCCTTTGTCAGATATGGAGTTGGCAAATACTTTTTCCCATTCTGTGGGTTGCCTCCCTGATCTCTTGATTTTTTTTTTCTTTCAGTTAGTTGCTTATATTTTTATTCTTTTGACAATGTCTTCCATAGAGCAGAACTTTAGTAATTTCAATGAATTTCAGCTTATCAATTATTTCATAAACATCTTTGGTATTGTATCTAAACATATCCAGTCATCACAAAACCAAGGCACATCAAGATGTTCTCCTATGCTATCTTTTAGCAAGCTTATTTTGGGTTTGGATTTAGGTCTGTAATCCACATGGGGTTAATTATGGTGGTGGGCTTAATGTCCATATCCAGATTCTTTTTTTTGCATGTGGATGTGTTATAAAGACTATCTTTGCTACATTGTGTTGCCTTTGCTCCTTTGTCAAAGAACAGTTGACCATATTTATGTGGATCTATTTCTGGGTACTCTTTTCTGGTTTGTTTATTTGTTTATGTATTTGTTTGGCAATACTACTGTAACTTTATAGTAATCTTAAGTTGGGTAGTGTCAGTCCTCCAACTTCAATCCTCTCTTTCACTATTTCTTTGGTTCTTCTGAGATTTTTGCCTCTCTATTAAACTTTACAATCAGTTACTGAAATCCACAAAATATCCTGATCTTTTGATTAGAATGGATTGGGTCTGTAAATCAAGTAGGAAAAAACTAATATCTTAAAATATTGAGTCTTCTTACCCATTAGCATGAAACATCTCTACATCTATTAAGATCTTATTTGATTACTTTTACTAGGATTTTGCAGTTTCCTCAAATAGATCTTGTTAAATTTATACCTAAGTATTTCATTTTTGAGGGTGTTAATGCAAGTTGAATTTTTAAAAATTTAAAATTCTATTAGGTCATTGCTAATATGCAGAAAGCAATTGATACTGAAACATTGCTATAATGTCTAATCAGTTCCTGGAGTTTTTGCTGTTGTCAATTATATTGGATTTTCTCCATAGACAATCATATCATCTGTAAGCAATGAGTATTTTATTTCTTCCTATTCAATCAATATGCCTTTAACTTACTTTTCTTGCTTTATTGTATTAACTAAAATTTTAAATATGTTATTGAAAAGAATTGGTGAGAAGAGATATCTTTGCCTATTTTTTTGTTTTGTTTTGTTTTGTTTTTGGGTTGGTGTCTCACTCTGTCACCCAGACTGGACCTGCTGGGCTCCAGCAATCCTTCCGCCTCAGCTTTCCAAATAGCTGGAACTACAAATGGGCTCAATTTTTTAATTTATTGTAGCGATAAGGTCTCGCCAAGTTGCCCAGGTGGGTCTCAAACCCTTGGGTTCAGGAAATTCACTCACCTCAGCCACCCAAGGATTACAGGCTGAGCCACTGAGCCTGGCTGCCTTGTTTTTAAAATTAATGAGAAAGATTCTAGTTTCCTCAACATTAAATAAGATGTTAACTGTAGGTTGTTATTTTGATTTGTTTTCTTTTCTAGTAATGTCTCTGTTGGGTTTTGTTAACTGGGTGCTGCTTGTTCCATAGAATGAGTTTGAAACTATTTCCTTTGGTTCTATCTTCTGAAAGAGATTGTAGAGTAATTTTTTAAAGTAACTTTTAGTAAAGTTTTTCTATGTATCTGTCTAGGCTTGGTTATTTATGTTTTGAAAGGTTATTAATTTTTATTCAATTTTTAATAGATATAGGGTTATTTAGATTGGGCATTTTTTTCTCTGTGCATTTGAACAATCATGACTTTTGAAACTATTAGTCCATTTTATTTAGTTTATACAATATATAGGCATAGAATCTTTCATAGTATTCCTTTATTATCTTTTAATGCCAATGAAAACTGTAAAGATGTCTGCTCTTTCATTTTTTATTTTAGCAATTTGTGTCCTCTCTTCTTAATTAGCCTGAGTAGAGGCTTATCAGACTTTTTTTTTTTTTTTTTTGAGTTGGAGTCTCACTCTGTCACCCAGACTGGAGTGCAGTGGCCGCTCCCGGCCACCGCAGCCTCAACCTGCTGGGCTCCAGCGATCCTTCCGCCTCAACCTTCCGAGTAGCTGGAATTACAGGCGTGTGCTACCATGCCGAGCTGATTTTTTGATTTATTGTAGAGATGAGGTCTTGCTGCCCAGGCAGGTCTCAAACCCGCGGGCTCAGGTAATCCACTCACTTCAGCCCGCCAAAGGCATGGGATTACAGGCTGAGCCACCGAGCCCGGCTATCAGACCTTTTTTTAATCTTTCCAAATATACTGCTTTTAATTTCATCGATTTTTCATTTTCAGTGATTTGTGAGCTTTTTACTTATTTATCTTCCGCTTATTTTGAATTTAATCTGTCCTTTTCTAGTTTTTTTTAGGTGAAAACATAAATGACTGATCTAAATATTTCTTCATTTCTAATATATGCACTCAGTGCTATACATCTGTAAGCACTGCTTTTATTGCATCCCACAAATTTGGTAAGTGGTGTTTTCATTTTCATTTGCTTCTAAGCACTCTTAACTTTTCCTGAGATTTTTTTTTTCATGTATTATATAGAAGCTTGCTATTTAATCTTCATGTATTCTGGGGTTTTCCAGTTGTCTCTTGTTATTAAATTTAGTTTAAATCTATTGTGCTCCCAGAGCAGACAATGCATAATTTTCATTTTATAAAAACTTGTTCAGGAGTATTTTGTGTCCAGAATGTGGTTTATATAGTGAATTTCACATGAGCTTGAGAAGAATGTGTAACCTGCTATTGTTGAATAAAATAGTGTACAAGTGTCAATTATATCAAGTTGATTTGTGATGTATTTTCAACTGTGTTCTTAGTGATTTTCTCCCTGATGGATCCATTCATTTTCAAGATAAGGTGTTGAAGTCTACAACTATACCATTTTATATATCTATTTATCTTTCTGGTTTTATCAGTTTCTGCTTCACATGTTTTGATTCTCCTTTGTTTAGGCAAATACATATTAATAATTGTTATATCCTTTCACATAATTTACTTCTTTATCATTATGTAATGCCATTCTGTTTTGGTTTTGTTTTTGTTTTTTGGGGTTTTTTGAGTTGGAGTCTCACTCTGTCACCTAGGCTGGAGTGTAGTGGCATGCTTATGCCCATCTCAGATTTGACCTGCCGGACTCAGGTGATCCTTCAGCCTTCCAAGCAGCTAGAACTAAAGCACGCTCCCCACACCCAGCTAATATTTTTGATTTTTTGTAGAGATGAGATCTTATCAAGTTGCCCAGACTGGTCTTAAATCTATTGGCTCAGGCAGTCCTCTCACCTTGGACTCCCGAAGTGCTGGGATTATAGGTGTGAGCCACCATGCCCGGCCTATGATAACTTTTGTTGGTCTGAGGTCTTTGACTGAGATTGATATAGTTACTCCTGTTTTCTTCTGATGATTTTTAGCATAGTATATTTTTCTTAATACACTTTTTAGAATTTATGTGTATTTATATTTAAAGTGAGTTTTTTATTACAGTATAAATTTGTGTCTTTTTTATATATAGACTCTGTCAAAAATTGTCTTTTAACTGATGCTTTAGACCATTGATGTTCAAAGCAATTGTTTGATTAAAATTCACTATTTTTATAAACTGTTTTCTATTTGTTGCTATTATTTTTTCCTTAATTTTTAGGTTCTACAATTTTTTTCATCTTTTGTGACTTTAAGCATTTAAAATGATCTCATTTTTCTTTCTTTTCTTAGTATATCAGTTATATATCTTTTTTAAAAATTAGTGTTTGCAATGTACATTTACAACAAATTCAAGACCACCATTCAAATATCATTTCACAGGTAGTGCGAATACTTTATAATGGCAAAAAATAATAATTTTTTATATTTTATATTTTTTATATTTTATATTTTTTATATTATTGCTGTCATTCATTTTTCTTATATATGTACATATATGCATATATCTATAAACAAACACATACATGCATACATAATTGAATATATTATAGCTATTATTTTTTAAAAAGTTTTATCTATTAGGTCAATTACAGTAAAAAATGGCAATTTTGACCTTAAATATGTCAATTAAGAGTAAGAAAAATAATCTTTCTTTATATAGATCAGAATTTCTGACCCTAAATTATTTTTTATTTCACTAAGGAACACTCTAACATGTCTTTTAAGGAAATTCTACTGGAAAGAAGCTTTCTCAATTTTTGTTTGGTTTTATTTTGACTTCATTTTTTAAGGATACATTTTCAGGGTAACAAATTCAGGTTGATGGGTTCTTTCTCTCTTAACAGCTTGAATATCTCAGGTAAGGATTGGATTTTGTTTCAGGGTTGGTAATGTTTTGTTCTGATTTATTTTTATTTCCCCCTCCTCTGACTTCTTCAGGGTATTTTTGTTTATCTTTGATTTTGAACCGTTTGATATGTGTAGGCATTTTGTTTGGCATTTATTCTACCCTTTTGCTGAGATTCTAAACCTGGTGTGGTAACAGTCATTAACTTGGAGGAATTTTTTGTTATTACAACTTTAACTATTTCTTCTCTTTATTTCTGTGTTTCCCTTCCTTCTGATATTCCCATTCTACATATTTATTTATTTATTGTCCCACAATTGTTGACTTTTTGTTGTTGTCATTATTGCTGTTGTTTGGGATTTTCTTTTGTTTTGTTTTGGTTTTTTGGTCTTTATTTTCTTTGCTTTTCAATTTTGAAGGTTTCTGTTAAGATATTCTCAAATTCAGGGATTCTTTTTTTGGTCAATGTAAACTCTACTAATAAACTCATCAAAAGCATCCTTTATTTCTATTTCAGTGTTTTTGATCCCTAACATTTCTTTTTCTTATTTCCTAAGATTTCCATCTTTCTTCTTACACTACCCACCTGTTTTTGCATGCAATCTATTTTATCTATTAGAGTTCTCAGGGTATTAGTCATAGTCAACTTGGTTTCCAATCTGGTGTTTTGAACATCCTTGCCATATCTGAATCTGGCTCTGATGCTTACTTTGTATTTTCAAATACAAATGCATACTGTATTCTTTGCCTTTCAGTTTGCTGGATGAGTTTTTCCTGGTACATAGAAATGATGGACTGGATAAAAGAAATTGATGTACATAGGCTTTTAGTAATTGGTTGAAGTTTAAGGGGTGAAAAAGTATTCTACATTCTTATAATTATGTCTCTGTCTTTCATTGAGTATGTGCCTCTGAATTCACAAGTATTTCTCAGTCCCGTTCTTCTCTTAGTTGGAACAGAATGGATAGATAGAGCTGAAGTAGGGAATTTTTTTTGAAATAAAAAAATTAACTTAAATTTACAAAATTATTTTGTATTTCCCAATGGATTTAAATATCTAGTTGAAATAATTTTATTTTTAAATTTAAAATATTTATTTTTATATTATGTTATTATAGAGATGTGGAGTACAAATAAGGATTAATTATACAAGTAGGCTTCATGCAGGTGGAGTTTGGGCCTCCAACTGGCCCTTACTTCCCCTGGTTTAGAGCCAGGTAGTCTTTGCATTGTTTCATGCCTCCCCTCCCTTCCTTTCTGCCCTGATAGAGTTCAGCAGCTACCACTCCCTCCCTTGTGCTAATATGACTGGTGTTCAGGAATTACTTATGAGTAAGAACATAAAATCGGGTAATTTTTTTTTTACCATTAGGTTTGCTAGGCTTTCAAAAGTTCTTTATGCTTTAGGCTCCAGTAAAGAAGTTTTTTCTTGAGGGTAGAACTTGTTTGGAAGAACATAATTCTCGGGCATATTTTAAAAGAGTTATTTTCCCCCTCTCCTGTCAGTAGCATCAGGGTATTTTTTTTCTGATATTTATTGTAAGAACTTAGTTATGCTTCTGTAGGTAAAACTCACAAAAGCATGAAGATATTCCTATGATCTAACTTCTCTGACAGATCTAGGAACGAGTAGTAGACAGATGTTTGTCTTTTCACTTGTCAGATGGAGTAGAAGACTTAAGTCTCATTTAATGCCAGACTGGAAACCAAGAATCATTACAGACTTAATCTTTGCTAATAAATATTTTCTTTAATTTTTAATTTTTATTTTACCATACATAATTTTTAAAATATTTCTTTAAATTGTATGTTTTTATTTAATATTTTTTCTAGACTTAGAAATACATTCTCAGCCTTCATTGTAAAATAATTAAATTTTATTTGTTCTTAATTGTGTTTGATTTTCTCCTAATTGTGTTTTATATTTATAGTTTCTGTCTAAAATTAATTTTGGTAAAAAATGTTTAGCCACTTGTTCCAACACCAATTGTTTTCAATTATGTCTTTTCTTCTGTGTCAACCTGCTGTCTTTCCCTTAATATGAAATCACAATATATTCTTGGGACCAAACTTTGTAATAAGAACTTGTGCTATTCATAATTCTCAAAACCTGGTAATTGCTATAACTTTACATTTTAACCTCTCATATTATACTTCTAACTTCATTACTCTATATTGGCTGAAATTTTCACATTGAAGTTGTGTTTTTATTTTTCCATAATACACTATCTCTTTGACAAATTTTAGTTTAGCTGTCACTAAACATTTTTTACATTACATTGAATATTAATTTTCAAACTAATGTTTTATGATTCTTGCAACTGTATAACTTGTACTTTTAATTTTCTTCACATCTATGTGTTCTTATGTGATTTTGATTATATTGCTGTTTTTACATTTTCTAATTGATTATTATTTCAATGTTGTAAAGCTATTGATTTTTGTTTATGTATTTGTTAGTTTTGTATTTTGTTTTTAGATGAAGTTAATTCACCTGAAATAATTTCACTCTTTTATAACATTTATGTTTCTTATTTAATTGTATTGTATTTTATTTTAAAGATGTGGGGTACAGTTCAGGATTAGGTATAAAAGTGGTCATCATACAGGTAAAATTTGAACCTCCCTTTGGTCCCCACTTTGCCTGGTTAGAGATTAGGTACACTTATTGATGTTGTGTTGCTAACCCCATTCCCGGTAGTGGTAGTATCCCACTACTGGAGATCCCTTTCTTATATAGAGTAGTATGGTAAATATTCAGGGTCCTCTTATGAGTGAGAACATGTGATACTCAGTTCTTTGTTTCTGTTATAGATCACTGAGTATGATAGATTCTAAACTCATCCAAGTTGCCACAAAGCCCATATGTTTGTCTTTCTTTATGGCTGTATAATATTCCATTGTGTATATGTACCAAATTTTTTCTTTTACCCGAAGAACAGCATGATTGGTTCCATGTTTTAATATTGTGAATAGTGCTGTGATAAACATTCTTGGGCAGGTATGGTATCTTTTTTTATAGATTGTTTTGAGTTCCTCCAGGTATAATCCCAGTAGGGGGATTGCTGGGTCATATGGAAGGTCAATTTCTAGTTCTTTTAGTAATCACTACACTGTTTTCCAAAGAGATTGCACTAGTTTGCATTCCTGCCAGCAGTGTGGAAGCATTTCTTTTTCTCCGCATCCTCACCACCGTCTGTTGTTGTTTGTCTTATCAATGATAGCCATTCTTACTGGGATTAGATGGTAACACAATGTGTTTTTGATTTGCATTTCTCTGATGATTAGTGAGGCTAAACACTTTTTCATTTATCTGTTGGCTGACCACATATCTTCATTTGAGAAATATTTATTCATGTCTTTTGCACACGTTTTAATGGGGCGTTTTGTTTTGTCCCTTTCAGCACATTTTAGTTTTTTGTAGAAGCTGGATGTTAGGATTTTGTCAGATACTGAGCTGGCAAAATTTTTTTCCCCATTCTGTGGGATGTCTTCCCACTCTCTTGATGGTTTATTTTGCCTTGCAGGAGCTTTTCAGTTTGATCAGGTCTCACTTGTCTATCTTAATTCTTATGCATGGGCAGGTGAGATTTTGATCAGGAATTTGTTGCCAGTTCCAATTTCCATAAGGTTGTCTTCTGCATTTTCCAAGGTTCTTATAGTTTGAGGTTTTATATTTATATATTTGATCCATTTCAAATTAATTTTTGTGTATGGTGATAGGTAGAGGTCCCATTTCAATCTTCAGCATGTGGACAGTCAGTTTTCCACTACCATTTACTGAAGAGGTTCTCTTCTCCTCAGTGGTGGAGGCTTTGTTGAAGATGAGTTAGTTGAGAAATTGAGGTTTTGCTTCCAGAATCTCTAGCCTGTTCTAATGGTCCATATGCCTGTTCTGGTACCAATACCACACATTTTTTATTATTGCAGCCTTACAATGAAGTTAGAATTCTGGAAATGTGATACCTCCTGCTTTGTTTCTTTTGCTAGGAATTGTTTTGGCTATGTGTTGTCATTTATGTTTCCATGTGAATTTCTATATTATCATTTCCAGGTCTGAAAAGAATTATGTTGGTAATTTAATGGATCTTGCATTGAATCTGTAGATTGCCTTTGGTAGGATGGATATCTTAGCAATGTTGATTCTCAATCCATGAAAAACACAGAACATTTTTCCATTTGTTTGTGTCATTTTTTTATTTCTTTGAGCAATGTTTTGTAGCTTTCGTTGTAAAACTCTTTCACTTTTCTGGTTAGGAAGACGCCAAGGTATTTCATTTATTTTGTAGCTATTGTGAATGGGATTGTGCTTTTTATTTGGTTCTCTGCCGGCTTGTTGTTGGTGTATAAGAATACAACTTTCTTTTGTTCATATATTTCATACCCCAAGATTTTGCCAAAGTCCTTTATCAGTGGAAGCAGGTTTTGACAGGTTTCCTTCATTTTTGAAGTATAGAATTCTATCACCAGCAAAAAGGGATAACTTAACTTCCTCTTTTCCTCTTTGGATACCCCAATTTTCTTCTCTTGTCTAATTGCTCTAACTAGAACTTCCAACACATGGTTGAACAAGAGAGGTGAGAGTGGGCAGCCTTGACTTTTTCTGGTTTTCAGGGGAAATGTTTTCAGTTTCTGTCCATTTAGCAATATGTTGGCTGTGGGTTTAACATAGATGGCACTTAATATTTTAAGATATGTTCCTTCTATGCCAATATGTTTGAGGGTTTTTATCAAGAAGTGATGCAAGATTTTATCAAAAACTTTTCTGCATCTAATGATATAATCATGTGGTTCTTGTTTTTACAACTATTGATGTATTTAATTATATTTATGGTCTTACAGATGTTGAGTCAACCCTGCATCCTAGGAATGAAGCCTACATTGTCTTTGTGGATGAGCTTTGAGTTGTGTTGTTGGATCTGATTTGCTAGAATCTTGTTGAGAATTTTTGCATCTATGTTCATTAGAGATATTGGCCTGTTGTTCTCTTTTTTTGTTGGATTTTTACCTGGTTTGGATATGAATGTGGTGTTAGTTTCGTAAAATAATTTCAGGAAAAATCATCTTTCTCAATTGCCTAGAGTACTTTCAATGGATTGGTATCAGCTCCTCTTTGTAAATTTTGTAGAATTCCAATGGAAAGCCATCTGGTCCAGGACTTTTTTTTATAGAGTTTTCTTATGATGGAGTAACTTTCCTGGGTTTTTATTGGTCCATTTAGTGTCTCAACATCTCCTTGTTTCAACCTTGGGAGGTTGTGTGATGTCAGAAAATCCTCTATTTCATTTAGGTTATCAAGTTTGTTTCCATACAGTGTGCATAGTAATCTCAAATAATCTTTTGTATTATTTCAGGGTCAGTTGTGATTTGATCTTTTGCATTTCTTCTTGTGTTTATTTGGACTTTTTCTCTTTTTCTTGACTTTTTCTCTTTTCCTTTCCATTTAGATATACATTAATCTTGTTTACTCTTTCAAAGAAACAGTTTTTTTGTTTTGAATTTTTTTCTATAGTTTTGTTTTCTGTGTCCATTACTTAGGCTTTTAATTTAGTGCTCTGGATTCTTCTGCTAAAGTTAGAGTTTTGGTGGTCTTGCTTTTCCAGTTCCCTCAAGTGATTTGTTAGGCTGTTAATTTGTATGATCTTTTCATTTTCTTGATGTCTGTTCTTACAGATATACATTCCTCCCTTAGAACTACTATTTTTTTTTTTTTTTTGAGTTGGAGTCTCACTCAGTCACCCAGACTGGAGTGCAGTGGCCATTCCCGGACACCACAGCCTTGACCTGCTGGGCTCCGGTGATCCTTCCACCTCAGCCTTCCAAGTAAGTGGAACTACAGGCACGCGCTACCATGCCCAGCTAATTTTTTGATTTATTGTAGAGATGAGGTCTCACCAAGTTGCCCAGGAGGGTCTTGAATCTGCAGGCTCAGGCAATTCACTCACCTCAGCCTCCCAAAGCACAGGATTACAGGCTGAGCCACCAAGCCTGGCCAGAACTACTTTTATGGCAATGCAGAGGTTTTGGTAGGATGTTTCTTTGTTTTCATTTGTTTCTACTAATCTTTTATTTGTTTTGATTTGTGTTGATCCAGTAGTTGTTCAGCATCATGTCATTTAGTGCCCAAGTCTTTGTGGGTTTTGGGAGAATCTTAGTTTATTAGCTACTAGTTGTTCATTAAAATAATGTAAATTTGATTTGAAGGGATTTTTTCCTTCTGACATTCTTTCAAATGAGATTCTGACTAATAAAAATTAAAGAACAGTCATTGATTTTTTTGGTCAAACTTCTGATATTTCTTTTTTAAAAATGGATTGGTTTTATTGACTAAATATCAATGTATATTTGATCAAACTACTTTCCAATATTTCTAAAAATTATATACATACATATGTTTTTCATTTTACCATGATAAAAATAAACTAGAGTTTTCTAATATGGAGCCATTTTAATTTTTTTCTCTCTTGTTTTTAAGTTGGAGTCTCACTGTGTCACCAAGGCTGGAATGCAGTGGCACATTCATGGCTACAGCAGACTCGACCTGCTGGGCTCAGGCAATCCTTCCACCCCAACCTTCCAAATAGATGGAATCACAGACATATGCCACCATGTTTGGCTAATTTTTTGGTTTATTGTAGAGATGAGCTCTCGTCATGTTGCTCAGGCTGGTCTTGCACTCCCGGATTCAGGCAATCCTCTTGCCTACCAAAGTGCTGGGGTTACAGATTTCAGCCACCACATGCAGCTTGAGCCATTTTATATTCCTTGATTTTTTTGAAACATACTTGAAAATTCAATGATTATTTCATTTACTTTTTTATTTTTAGATATTTAAGTTTATAGACATAACGGATTTTCACTTTCATGTTTTTATTGCCAAAATTGTCATGTTTTTTTACTAGGCAATTCAGTGTATTGATAGAATTTTCAAAAACAAACCAAAAAAAACACTCATTTTATCTTGTTTGAACATAAAATGCTTTATTAAAGCATAGTAGGTATCAAACACCATTATAAAAAACAATCATAACGTGGCTTGGAGGTTGTTGGAACACTAAATGATTTAGTAAGATTCCTATTTGTCAGAGTATGAGACTAAGCACAGAAGTCCAAGGTGAATGGTGCCAATGCAGTGGTGTGTCCAGACACCCTACATCCTGGAGCATGTGGAATAAGGTGGGAAGTCAAGTGCAGGAGTGATAGGGAATAAACATCTTGGGTCCCTGTTGAATATGAAACAACCTTTTTATGGATTGCCTACTTCTTGACTTTTATGACAAAAGAAGAAATAAATGTTTAAATAGTGCTTAAATATTCTTACATTTTTAAAACTTTATTATTTCTGTCATTTGCAGATACTTTTTTTTAAGCTGGGGTCTCACACTGTCATCCAGGGTAGAGTACAGTGGCATGATCATGTCTCACTGCAGCCCCTACCTCCTGGGTTCAGGTAATCCTCCCAGATCCTGAGTACCTGGGATTACAGGCATGGACCACCACACCTGGCTAATTTTTTTAAAAGTTTTTGTAGAGATGTGGTCTAGCTATATTACCCAGGTGAGTCTCAAACTCCTAGGCTCAAGCAATCCTCCTGTCTCAGCCTTCCAAAGTATTAAGATTATGGGTATGAGCCACCATGCTGAGTTGATTTAATTGTAATTGTTACAGTCTTTACACAAAATTCTGTGCATTTTATATTTTCTGGTTTGCAAAATTTAAATTGATGCACTTATAACCTGGCAGGATATCCAGTTTGGCAGGAAAAGTCAATGGTGATAATTAGAACTGTTTCTATTGACTAAAATAGCAGTCCAAATGAAATAATCCATCCCTGTGAAAATCAGAGATTAATGTTATGGGCAAAATTTTGAATGATACAGCTACAAAGATGTTTATCATCTACCCATTAATTTATCTGGTTTGAACAATCCAACAGTCTGACATGTGTTAGAAAATGAGAATAGATTATAAGGAAATTAATTGGGTAGTGACTCCAATTAAAATCTTTTACATTACTATGATTTCATGGCTGGGTTTAGCAAAGGATATGAGTTTTCAAGGTAGACAGAGGACAGAAG
>NW_007243275.1:0-716 GCF_000164805.1 Carlito syrichta
TACACCTATCAAACTGTTCAAAAATCAAGGATAAACAAAAATACCCTGAAGAAATCAGAGGAGGGGGAAAATAAAAATAAATCAGAACAAAACATTACCAACCCTGAAACAAAATCCAATCCTTATCTGAGATATTCAAGCTGTTAAGAGAGAAAGAACCCATCAACCTGAATTTGTTACCCTGAAAATGTATCCTTAAAAAATGAAGTCAAAATAAAACCAAACAAAAATTGAGAAAGCTTCTTTCCAGTAGAATTTCCTTAAAAGACATGTTAGAGTGTTCCTTAGAGAAATAAAATATAATTTAGGGTCAGAAATTCTGATCTATATAAAGAAAGATTATTTTTCTTACTCTTAATTGACATATTTAAGGTCAAAATTGCCATTTTTTTACTGTAATTGACCTAATAGATAAAAATTTTTAAAAATAATAACTATAATATATTCAATTATGTATGCATGTATGTGTTTGTTTATAGATATATGCATATATGTACATATATAAGAAAAATGAATGACAGCAATAATATAAAAAATATAAAATATAAAAAATATAAAATATAAAAAATTATTATTTTTTGCCATTATAAAGTATTCGCACTACCTGTGAAATGATATTTGAATGGTGGTCTTGAATTTGTTGTAAATGTACATTGCAAACACTAATTTTTAAAAAAGATATATAACTGATATACTAAGAAAAGAAAGAAAAATGA
>NW_007243276.1:0-456 GCF_000164805.1 Carlito syrichta
AAAGTTCTTTATGCTTTAGGCTCCAGTAAAGAAGTTTTTCTTGAGGGTAGAACTTGTTTGGAAGAACATAATTCTCTGGCATATTTTAAAAGAGTTATTTTCCCCCTCTCCTGTCAGTAGCATCAGGGCATTTTTTTTCTGATATTTATTATGAGAACTTAGTCATGTTTCTGTAGGTAAAACTCACAAAAGCATGAAGATATTCCTATGATCTAACTTCTCTGACAGATCTAAGAACGAGTAGTAGATAGTTTGTTTGTCTTTTCACTTGTAAGATGGAGTAGAAGACTTAAGCCTCATTTAATGCCAGACTGGAAACCAAGAATCATTACAGACAATCTTTGCTAATAAATATTTTCCTTAATTTTTAATTTTTTTTTACCATACATAATTTTAAAAATATTTCTTTAAATTGTATGTTTTTATTTAATATTTTTTCTAGACTTAGAAATACAT
>NW_007243277.1:0-877 GCF_000164805.1 Carlito syrichta
TCAATTTCCCACCTCAACCCCCAGCAAAACCCAGAAAACCTTGGGTGAGTGCAGACCTCGGTAGGAGGATCACCTCTGGCCCAGAGTTCATGACCAGGCAGGAAGACCAGGATGTCGAGCAAACAGAAAGTCTGTGATGGCATCAGTTTGGGAGGCCCAGGCCAAGAAGTTGGCCCGAGTTGGGCAGTTTGAGAGCAGCCTGGGCAAGCTAGTGAGGTAAGAAAATAAATAAAGAACGGAAGGAAGGAAGGAAGGAAGGAAGGAAGGAAGGAAGGAAGGAAGGAAGGAAGGAAGGAAGGAAGAGAAGGAGGGAGGGAAGAAAGAAAGAAAGAAAGAAAGAAAGAAAGAAAGAAAGAAAGAAAGAAAGAAAGAAAGAAAGAAAGAAATCCATTCTCCTGCACAACTTCTGCCCTCAGTCTTTCCCCTCCTGCCCTCTCCACATGTGAGGTTCCCCTTATCTCTGCAGCTCTGGCCCCAAACACCCCCCAATTGCTGACCCCGCATTGGTGCAGAAGTTCCCGAGGCTCCCTTGCTGGGTTCCTGCTGGCTGTCCTCTCCTAGGTGACAAAAGTTATCTTTTGAATGCTGACCCCCTGACTTGTCAACGAGGACCTTCTGCCAAGAAAGGCCAGGGACACTTCTCTCATCCATGGACATTTCTTTCTCCCAATCCCATTTTTCCTGTTTGTAAAGCCAGTTGCCCTGTGAACACACAATGCGCAGTTTGAGAATCTGTTTTATGATTCTGAACATTTTGGAAACAGGGTTCTGGCTCTGTGGCCCAGGCTGGAATCCCGGAAGACACAAACTGCCGTTAACTGCCAGCCCTCGAAATCACGGACTCCGGGTGATCCACCCAGCTCAGCCTCTGGAGTTG
>NW_007243278.1:0-700 GCF_000164805.1 Carlito syrichta
AGAATGAATGAAAGAAAGAAAGAAAGAAAGGAAGGAAGGAAGGAAGGAAGGAAGGAAGGAAGGAAGGAAGGAAAGAAGGAAGGAAGAAGGAAAAAGAAAGAAAGACAGACAGAAAGAAAGAAATCCATTCTCCTTCATACCTGCCCTCAGACCTTCCCCCCCACAAACCCTCATGTGAGAATCCTCCAAGCTAGGCACCTTCCAGGCCCAACACCCCCAAAGTCTGCCCCCACTTTGGTGTGGGAATTCCCGAAGCTCCCTGACTGGGTTCCTGCTGGCTTTCCTCTCCGAGGTGACAAATGTGCCCCAGGCAGGCTGACCCTTCGACTCGGCAACAAGGAACTTACACCAAAAATGCCAGGGACACATCTCTCACCCAGGGACACTTCCCCCCATTCCAATCCCATTTTTCCTGGCTCTAAAGCCAGTCTCCCTGTGAACTAACCATGCACAGTTGAGAATCTGTGTACTATTCTGATGTTTTTGGAGACAGGGCTCGTTTTGTTGGTTTTTTGTAGAGACAAGGTTTTGCCAAAGTGTGCAGGCTTGTCTCGAACCCAGGGTCTCAGGCCGTCTTCTTGCCTCAGCCTCCCAAAGTGCCAGGGTAACAAGAGTGAACCCCCACGCCCAGCCTTCACAAACCTCTTTGGGCCCCACCACGAGGCCCATTTCCTTCAGATGACCCAGTACCCCAGAGCGT
>NW_007243279.1:0-710 GCF_000164805.1 Carlito syrichta
TAGGTAGCAGGGGTAGTTAAGTCAACTGGCAAGCCAGCACACTACATAGGCAGCTAGCTAGTTAAGACAGCTGACTATCGAGCTGGCTAGCTAGGTAGCTAGGTAGATTGGTAGTTAGGTCAGCCTGCTTGCCAGCTGGCTAGCTATAAGTCACCTAGTTAAATCAGTTGCCTAGACACCTGTCTAGCTATGTCAATAGACAGTTAAGTCAGATGTCTAGCCCGCAGGCTAGATAGTTGAGTCACCTAGTTAAGTCAACTGCCTAGCCAACTGGCTAGCAAGGTAGCTTGCTACGTAAATCAACTGGCTAGATAGTTGGCTAGCGAATTAAGTAACTAAGTTAAGTCAGCTGGCTAGCCAGCTTGCTAGTGATATATCAAGTTAGTTAATTCAGTTGACTAGAAAGCAAGCAAGCTGTTTAAGACATCTGGCAAGCCAGTTGGCTAGCTAGGAAGCGAGTCAGTTAAGTCATTTGGCTAGCCAGCTGGTTAGCTAACTAAGGCAGCTCACTAAGTCAGCAGCTAGCCAGCTAGCTAGATAGGTAGAGAGTTAGTTAATTCAGATGGCTAGCCAGCTGTCTAGTTAAATCAGTTAGTTGAGTCAGCTGGCTAGCTATGAGACTAGCCAGTTAAATCAACTAATTAATTTAGCTGGCTTTATAGCTGTCTAGCTAAGTAGCAAGCTAGTTAAGTCAGCTGCCTATTCAGCTG
>NW_007243280.1:0-749 GCF_000164805.1 Carlito syrichta
CCGTTTTAACTAGCTGACTAGAAAGTTGGCAGGTTAGCTGGCTAGCCAGCTGATTTAACCTGCTAGCTACCATGTTGGCTAGAGGGCTAGACAGCTGGCTTAACTAGCTAGTTCCCTGGCTGGCTAGCTGCCAAGGCAGCCAGCTAGCTAACTATACAGCTGGCTAGCAAGCTAATCAGCTGGTTTAAATAGGCAGCCTGCTGCCTGGACTGTGGGACAGAGAATCGGCTAACTAGACAGGCACCCTGCTTGTCAACTGTCTAGCCAGCCAGTTTAACTAGCTGGCCACCTTCATGACCAGCCTGCTAAGCAGCCAGCTTAACTTGCAAGACACCTAGCTAGCCAGTCGGCTAACCTGTTGACTTAACTAGTTGACTTAACTAGATGGCCTTCTTTCTAGCCAGTCAAACTAACTAGCTTGCTACATAGCTAGCCAGCTGGTTATCCAGCTGAATTTAAAGGTGACTTAACTACCTAGCCAGCTGTCTAGACAGCTGACTTAAATAGCAACCTACCTAAGTAGCCAGCAGGCTAGTCATCTGACTTATCATGGTCACTTAAGTATCTAGCCAGCTGGCTAGACAGCTGATATAACTAGCTAGCTACCTAGCTAGCATGCTGGCTTTCCAGGTGACTTAATTATCTGAATTAACTAGCTAGCCAGCTGGCTAGTCAGCTGACTTAATTGCCTAGATACTTAGCTGGCCAGCAGGCTAGCGAGCTGACTTAACTAGCCGATTAAACGAAAT
>NW_007243281.1:0-2575 GCF_000164805.1 Carlito syrichta
CTTAAATACCATTTTTAGATTTCACAGATGTTTACAAAAACCATTTATTTGGTCTATACAGGAATTTTAGGAGGAGGGTGTGGTGAAGGTGTGGTTTCTGAAGGTTTTTTGTTTCTTCCTTCACCCTAAAGAGACCGGTTTGATAACATGAAACTTCCATGTTGAGAAGTTTAAGTTATAACGGTTTAAAAGCATATGTTATACCACAGGATTATAGGCCAATGTAAAAGTTACTTATTTAGATAACACGATGGTGCAAAGATCTTGAAAAGTAAAAGAAACCTTGAAAGGGGGGACTAGCTGAATTTTTCTCCCCCCCACCCCTGCCCATTGTATATAGAATAAATCATTTCAGAGATTGCTAATTAAGAGGCTCATGTTCTGGTCTCTGAGTAGTATTTTGGCTCAGCATCAGTGTAACTGATATTAATGGTATTTGAATTAACCTTCAGTAACTTTTGATTAAGATAAGGTTATATATTTCAACATGACCAAACTGTAAGGTAAATGAAACCAGACCAGGCAAAATGGCAACAAAGAAGCCAAGAAAAATTTATTAGCGCATTCCCAGGCGAGGTTCTCCGGTCCATAGGAGAAGTCACACCCAGCAAGATGGGCAACAGGTTTATAAAGGGCATGCTAAGAAAGCTGTGAGGGGGATTGGGTAGAGTGATTATTGGTTGGGACAGCTGTCGCGTCTGCTGGTGATTGGCTGAACAGGGTTGCTAGAATTGCTGTAACAGGTACTGGCTGACTTTGCAGCTGAGGTCTTAGTTCCAGCCTGGTCTGTGTTGGAGCCATCTTGTTGAGGCAAGGCCCACCCTGCCCTCCGGTACCTCCAACCTTACATTGCAGTCTTTTGGTCATAGGGGCACCAGCTCGTTTTATCTACTTCCTGCTGAGGAGGGGCGATGTGGGGGCGGGGTCTTAAGGCTGGTATGGGGCCAGAGGTGGTTCGGATGGAAGGGGCAAGTATGAATATAACAGTAGTTGGTTGACTGTTATTCAAGAGAGCTCTGCCAGGCACTGTTGGAGAAACCTAAAAACACATGGGGCCATCGACAAGAGGAGAAAAACAACAATCAGTGGAGTGAGAACGGGGAGAAGCCACATTAGAAGCTGGGGTTGCCACCACCCTGAGAATGGGATTCCTCCCTAAGAAACAGGCATATCCCCCCTTCTTTAGCTCTTAGCAGGTCTAGTCCCCGTCAATTCTGGAGGACCATGTCAGCCAGGGGATCTAGTTGTGTGTGTAAGGCCAGGGCATTTCCTTGGATGACAGGGTCTGTGCCCATCTGATGGCCTCGACTGTGGACGATGGCTACCTCCTTAGGTTCTTGTAGGGCCTGGAGTAAATGTTGAATGGCCTTACCGTTGACCACTGGCATTCCTTGGGTAGTTAAGAACCCCCTTTCTTTCCAGATTGCCGCATGACTATGAGCAATAAGGAAAGCACACTTAGAATCGGTATATATAGTGGCCCTGCAGCCCTTTGCCAGCTGTAATGCTTGGGTGAGTGCCACCAGCTCTGCCTTTTGGGAAGAAGTCCCTCGTGGTAGTGAGGCAGCTTCCACCACGGTGGGAGGAGAGACCACTGCATAGGCTGCCCTGCAGCCTCCGTCCGGCCCCCTAGTTGAGCTTTCATTTCCAAAGAATGTGAGATCAGGGTTAGATAGAGCTTGGTCAGAGAGTCCCATGCGAGGGGGGCTGAGGGCCTCTACCAGCTCCACACAGGAGTGTTCAGGCAAAACTGAGGAGCTAGCAGAGGGAAGGAGAGTAGCTGGATTTAGAAGCGGCAATGAGCGAAGAGACACTTGGGGGTATTCTATGAACAAAAGGTGGAACTCCTGGACTCTAGAAGGGCTTAATAGGGATAATGACTTATGACTCAAGAGGTCCTAGAGTCTATGGGGGGAGTAGACCATAACCGGCTGTTGAAGGGTAAGCTTTAGAGCCTCCTTGGTTAAGCAAGCCACCGCTGCCAGCGCCCAGAGGCGAGGCTGCCATCCCTGGGTGGTGGGGTCCAACTGTTTGGACAGGAAGGCGACCAGTCGGTGAGAGGGTCCCACTGGTTGGGCCAGAACTCCGGTTGCTGTCCCAGTTCTTTCTTCAGTGAACAGGAGGAAAGGCTTGCGGAAGTCAGGAAGCATAAGTGGGGGGGGGGAAGCTATCACAGAATCCCTGAGGCAGCACTGTCCAGGTTAATTGTTGGACCCTGTGGGTGTCTGGATCCTCCCAGGTAAAGGCAAAGAGTGGCTGGGAGTCTGGATGTAGGGGGATGGTGAAGAAGGCATCTTTAAGGTCCAGGACTGTGCAATGAGTGGTAGTGGGGGGTATTTGAGATAGGAGAGTATATGTATTAGGGACCACTGGATGCAGTGGTACTATGGTAGAGTTGATTATACGCAGATCCTGCACTAGTCAATAAGCACCAGACAGCTTCTTTACCGGGAGAATGGGAATATTACAAGGGGAGTTGGTAGGAACCAGAAGACCCTGGGTGAGCAGCCGGTTAACAATGGGCTGGAGGCCCTTGCGATGGGCATGTGAGATAGGAAATTGAGGCCTGGAAGGG
>NW_007243282.1:0-800 GCF_000164805.1 Carlito syrichta
GCCTCTTAATTAGCAATCTCTGAAATGATTTATTCTATATACAATGGGCAGGGGTGGGGGGGAGAAAAATTCAGCTAGCCCCCCCTTACAAGGTTTCTTTTACTTTTCAAGATCTTTGCACCATCGTGTTATCTAAATAAGTAACTTTTACATTGGCCTATAATCCTGTGGTATAACATATGCTTTTAAACCGTTATAACTTAAACTTCTCAACATGGAAGTTTCATGTTATCAAACCGGTCTCTTTAGGGTGAAGGAAGAAACAAAAAACCTTCAGAAACCACACCTTCACCACACCCTCCTCCTAAAATTCCTGTATAGACCAAATAAATGGTTTTTGTAAACATCTGTGAAATCTAAAAATGGTATTTAAGATCTCAGTCACCCACAGTAGTTTATAATCAGTTACAGTGCTTTTCAGTGCCAAATTGTTAGCAACTTTAAAATCTCCTTCCAGGTACAAGAATTACTAGTCCAATATAGGATTGATAACAAAATGACTTTTTTGGTTTGTTTAAAGTATTACCAATTATTTTTCTTCAAGCAGAATAAAACATTTCTTAAGGTAATATTTTCCTGTCAAGGCAAAAGCCCAAAACTTCCCATCTTCCCACTCCTCCCATTAAAATCAGAGAAATGTTAATCTTCAGAGTGGTGATTACCTGGAATCCACACTCTTTGGCATATCAGTCATCATGAAAGGTATATCAAACTTATTATAAAAAACAAAGGGACAGTTTTGTCTCACCCATGCTTCCTATTTTAAATTCTCTTGTCTCATTCTTATTTCCTAAAGTTTA
>NW_007243283.1:0-825 GCF_000164805.1 Carlito syrichta
ATTTCAAACTTGAATTTTAGCCATAAATAACCAGGATGACCTAATCACATAAAGCAGCCTTTCATGACCTGCATGACACAGACAGATCCCATTACATAAAGCAGTCCTTCATGACCCATGTGACACAGATAGACCCCAACAACTTGGCAACAGTATGGAGACTAATCCACCCATCTGCCTGCCCCTTCATGATGATGTAAAACAGACTACTATCAATCATCTTAATGACCTACTCTAACACCAAAGGGAAGGTTTAAAAAGCATTTGACCCCAAGCAGCAACAACCATGCTTCTCTGTAATCTCTGGCCCCTTCTTATTCAGAGGGAGGTGGAGTCCCCTTTTCTTCTTTCCTTTCTTATCTACTTTGTCAATAAGCCATATTTTCCCATTTAATTTCTTTGCATTTTACCCACAGCATTGGCTCAATACATTGGCCCACTGATCCAACAATTTTGGAAATTTAACACTTGGCATTACTGTTTCATTCACTCCTCTTAAATTTTAAGCTAACCAATAGGAGCCATCTGGCTTCTGAATAGGGAGTATGGGTGCTTGTCAAGGTAACTGACAAGGAATTAACAAGACAAGCTATAAAAACTTGTCAACTGAAGGTTGTAAACTTTGTCTTGTCTCAGGCTGTATAGGGTATTTTCATCTATGGGGGTAGGCTACATGCTCTTTTAATTTGATAAGCACAGGAAGGGTAGTTTTTGCACTTCCAGGTACACTCTAGTCCCATACTTGACTATTTACTTCGGCTCAAACTCTCAAACTTTTCACGAATAATGTTAGGCTTGGGCTGAGGTAGTAAATAGAAAGCAAAA
>NW_007243284.1:0-1525 GCF_000164805.1 Carlito syrichta
GCCAATCCCATAAATAGTCCAGCACTGCACAGCGGTTAGTCATAATCCTACCTCTCTGAGCTTAACTTCAATATGTGTGAAGTAAAGTCAATGCAGCCTCTGCCTAATGAGGTTTTTATGGATTTGGCAAGTATTAAGGTGAAAGTAGCTGTCATGGTGCTCGGCATATGGTGAGATTCAGTGATGCATCGATCACTTGTCTTTGTTTTTCTGTGGAGCCTGATCAACACAACTAAGCTTGCTATCTGAGTCTGCTCTTCCTTCAGTAGCCCAGGACATCAAGAATGTGGCTATACACTCAAGAATATGGGAAGTTTGCTGCATTCTAAAGGACACCAGACATTTATGAATCTACAGCCAATCTATTTACATCACACTTCATGCCTGACTCATTGACTTTGAAGTGTGAACCAAATGAGTTTTTCCTGTGGAGCATTTGTGTTCAGAAGGCTACAAGGTGTCATGTGTCCCAAGTTATGTGAGTTAATACCTCCTCCCATTGACTTGACATGATAGTGAGTCAGGCCTGGTTTCTGCCCTGAAGTTCCTTCCCTTGGAACTTTGGCACCGGAGGCAGCAGCTCATAGGTGCTGTCAAGCAAGGGAAAATGTAGGTCAGTCATGGCTGTTCCTTCTAAAAGTTTTCCAAATGCCTGAGAGTTGCCAGTTGTGTTCATAAAGCAGTGAACAACACCCTCAACAGACTCCCATATTAGTTTGAGATACCAAGAGCTACATTTGAGAAAATTGAAGTCAAGAGAGTGACAGACCAGGGACACATTAGACCTTAGGTTTAGGAAAGCTTGCAGGGAAAAATGCAGAGGGCCCGAGAGCATTTCAGGCACAGCGGGAAGGCCTCTGTGCCTGAGGCTGAAGACTACGGCCTAGGAAGCAGGTGGAGACGGGGCACTGTGAAGAGTTTAAATTTTATGCTGATAACAGTAGCCAGAGGGAAGCATGCAGCAAAGGGTGCTGTGCAAACGTGGAGAAAATGAGCCCTTCTAAACTGAAGAAGATGACAGCTGAGCCCACAGTGAGGTGCAAGCCAAGGAAATGAGGGCATGCTGGGCTCACCAAATTTCATACGTTGTGAGGAAAGATGTGTGAACAGACAGGCCAGTCAGCAGGGCCAGGCCAAGAAGGGTTCTGTTGGAGTCACAGCATAAGGCTTGGTCTTTCCCTTGCAATGGGAAACATCTAAGGGAGAAAGCAGCTGGCAGTTCAGTGAAGAATGGTCTCACAGTTGAGGTCTTTTTATCTCCTGGCAGGTTCCTTCCTATATAGCATCCCCTCTGGCATACTCTGAAGATAATGATGTCACCCCTGGAAGAAGCACTCTCTTCAAGCAGGTGTGGCACCACAAGGACAGAATTACTAGGTAGTGGTCTGCTCTGCTCTGCATCTGTTCCCCAGCCCCAGATGCAGGACACTGGACGACTCAAATGTGATAACACATCCACCTGCCAGAAGAACTAAGGTAGCCAGAGCCATCTAGGCAATGATGAGTAAGAAGAATATCACGGATC
>NW_007243285.1:0-746 GCF_000164805.1 Carlito syrichta
GTCATCAGTCTATCTAGTTATGTCAGCTAGTAATGTCAGCTGGCTATATAGCTGTCTAGCTAGGTAGCTAGCTAGTTAAGTCTGCTGGCTAGCCAACTAGCTACTTTGTTAAGTCAGCTAGTTAATTCAGCTGGCTAGGATACTGGCTAGCTATTTAGCTATGCAATTAAGTCACCTGGCTAGACAGCTGGTCAGCTAGTTAATTCAGCTTGTTTAGTCAGTTGGCTAATCAGCTGGCTAGCTAGTTAAGTCAGTTCGTTAAGTCAGATGTCTAGCCAGCTGGCTATCTAGTTAAAAAGCTTGTTGCATGAGATGTGTAGCCATCTGGCTCGCTAGTTATCTCAGCTAGTTAAGTCAGTTGGGTAGCTAGGCAGCTAGCTAGATAAGTCAACTTGATATGTCAGCTAGCTACGTAGTTAATACAGCTAGTTAAGTCTGCTAGCTATATGATAGCTAGCTAGGTAGCTAGCAAATTGAATCAGCTAGTTTAGTCAGCTGGCTTGCTAGGTAGCTAGCTAGTTAAATCAGCTATTTAAGTCAGATGGGAAGCTAGTTAAGTCAGTTAGTTAAGTGAGCTGGAGAGCCAACTGCCAAGCAGGATAGCTAGTTTTAAGTCAGCTGGCTAGCCAGCAGGCTAGCTAGTTAGGACACCTACTTAACTCAGCACGCTGGCCAGCAGTATAGCTAGGTAGTTAAGTAGTTAAGACTGCTTGCAAGCCAGTGAGCTATGTAGGTAGGTAGCTGGT
>NW_007243286.1:0-763 GCF_000164805.1 Carlito syrichta
CACAAGCAACCTAAAGGAACTCTGCTGGCCTAAGCTGAAGGCTCTGTGACTGTTACAGGCATGGCTCACACTAGAAACCCATTGTTCCTGTTTCCCATAAACTGTAGTTTTGGCTTAGGTATTAGGTATAATTCAAATTTAGGACACATTTGGGAGCCTTTTATATGGTACAAGCCTCTTTATAAGATTTTAAAGTATATTTGTAGAAGTAGTATACGCTTACAGAGAGCTGTTTTCAGCTTTTCAATGGTATAGATGACTATCTAGAGTTATCAGAAATGGCCCAGCACAAAGTTAGGGCTGGGCCACATTCCTGAGGGCCCAGTGTATATTTTGGACTGGGCTGCATTCTTTTAGGCCAGAGTTAGCTACAGTTAGTGTAGGGTTTTTCTACCTATTATAGAAATTGAATATATTTTATTCATAGAAAATATTGTAAATAGGTCATGCTAACATCAGGGAATCATGTTAGTTCAAGCATGTTCAATCATGATATTTTGAGGTTTAATAAGAATACAATTAACTTTAGAAATTTCATTGTCTCCATTTTCTACTATTGTGGTTTTGCCCTTAGTACATTTACAGTTTATATTTGGGTTTTAATTTTAGAAGCGTTGTTGCTGATGATCAGCTTTATATATTAAGATCAGGAATTAGAAATGCTCATAGAAATTGGGATAGATATATTGGACTTTAGAATAGCCACTTTGTTAAGAGATTGTAGTCTATTGTTCCAAAAAGTGGCCCACCGTGAGTCGTGGAG
>NW_007243287.1:0-916 GCF_000164805.1 Carlito syrichta
CTGAAGACTGTGGATTGACAGATAATTGAGCTGTGGCTTTGGAAAACCTAGTCGGGGGGACTGTTGGAGCCTGGGAGTTTGAGGTCAGCCTGGACCATGTAGAAAAATCTCGTCACTCCCCATATTGCAAACACTGGAGTCATGCATGGTGGCACCTGCAGTCCTGACTACATGGGATGTGGGGGCTTCCATCCTGTGGCATTCCTTTGCATTGCCCCAACTGACAGAACATGAGAGTCCAGGCTGGACACTGTGGGTCATGGCATTCAGCCCTGCACCCTAGGAAGCTGAGGCAGGAGGCTGCCTGAACCCAGGTGTTGGAGACCAGCCTGGGTGATGTGACCAGACCTCGTCTCGGTGTGAGGTCCCAAAAACAAGTCAGGCTTGGTAGCCAACGAAGTCCCAGTTGCTCAGGATCCAAGGCTGGAGGACTGCCTTAGACCTGCAGGTTGAGGTCCTGGGAGCCACAATTGTGGTGATGCAGCCCAGTCCAGCTGAAGGAAACACCTTTGACAAAAAAGACGCCTCCCACAGGAGTCACGATGGGGGTCCACGGCTCCTCAGGAAAAGGTTCACATGGATAGGGGACAATGGAGTGATTGGGAGAGGAGGGGATCCTGCCACTGCCCGAAGGTGGAATACAGGGTGCCCGGAACCTGGGCTGGCCGGTTCATTGCCATACCACCTTGATCGCTCTGTGCCTGAGGGACGCCCTATCTCAGGGACGTCTGTTTCCTGAGCTCACACACGTCTTTGTTGTGCAGCTGGAGTGTGGAGGGTGGAGGCAGTCCTTCTGGAACACGTGGCAGCAGGTGCGGGATGGACATGCCCGGTAGCCAGCTTTAAATCCTTCCATGAATGACAGGCCTCAAAATACCTTTTCCTTTTCCATCCTTGAGGGTGACACCTCACTCTC
>NW_007243288.1:0-6515 GCF_000164805.1 Carlito syrichta
GAACAGCTACAGCACTACAGCTCCTTTTCAAGATTCCCCTGAGTGACAGTGGTGAAGGGAAATCCTCCCAGTGGGCAATGCGCCTGGCTATTCCTTTGCTTTGGAGGAGATGTGCCCTGAGGTTTGCATCTATATGAATATATAGGCTCTGACCATTGGTTTACCTGGGTTGTCAGGAGTATAAAAGGAACACTAGAACATCGGCGACAAGGAAATCTACATAAGACATATGTAGATAGAACTGCCTGAATGTGGCCTGGCACAGTAGTTCATGACTGTAATTCTGCATTTTGGGAGGCTAAGGCAGGAGAATTGCTTGAGGCCAGGAGTTCAAAACCAGCCTGGGCTAGATAGTGAGTCCTTGTCTCTACAAAAAATTTTAAAAAATAGCCTGGAAAGGTGGAATGGAACTGTAGCCCAAGGTACTCAGGAGGCTGAGGTAGAAGGATCACCTGACTCAGGAATTTGAAGCTGCAGTGAGCTATGATCATGGCATTGCACACAGCATAGGTGACAGAGTGAGACCCAGACTCAAAAAATTAATTAATTAATTCAGAAATAATTATCAATTAAAAAAAACCTCCCTGAATAAACAAAAGAAAAAGGGGAGGGCAATATCTGTGTTCCATGAGAAATATCATAAAATGGTGACCCTTCAGACGGGAATCTTAGTAATCAAGTGGATATGATGACTTAGTCTGTGGATACCAGTCAGTCTCTTTGCTAGCCACTCCTGTCATTGACCAATGGACACATGAGGTGTCCATGTGACTGGAATGGAGGATTTACATGTACTCAGCGACATGGACTTCACTCACCACAACTGACCTGGCTTTAGCCACTGCTGAGCTCCCAATCTACCAGCAGACAAGACCAACACTGAATTCCTAACATGGCATCACTCCCTGGGTGGTCAGCCACCTGCCTAGTCACAGGATGGTTAAATTAGATCCCTGCCATCATGCAAGTGGAAATGGAAGAGCTTTTTTTTTTTCCTGGAACAGGCTCTCTGGATATGGATTGCTTGTCCCACACACAATTCTTCTGCCAACCTACCATCCTCAAACTTACAAGGGCCTTATCCCTCATCATGTTATTCCACACAGCATTTCTTCTGATCAAAGAACTCACATCACAGCAAAGGGAGCACAGCATTGGGGTCCTGCTCATGGAATTCACTGGTCCTACCATGTTCCTATCATCCTGAAGCATCTGGATTGACAGAACAATGGAATGACCTTTTGAAGGTTCAGTAACAGTGCCAGTGAGATGGAAATACTTTGCAGGGCTTGGGCAAGGTTCTCAGGCCATCTCCAATATATAGTGCTGTCTTCCCATAGGCAGGATTCACAAGTCCAGGATTCAAGGGGTGGAAATGGAGGTAGCTCCCATTCACGGGTACCTCAAAACTTTTTTGCTTCTTGTCCCCATGACCCTGTATCCTGCTGATCTAGAAGTCTTAGTTCTAAACAGAGGAATATTTCTACCAGGAGACACAATGAGTCGATTGAACTAGAAACTGAGAGTGCCACCTGGCCCCATTGGGCATCTCATGCCTCTGAGACAAGCAAAGAAGGGAGTTATGGTACTGGCAGGGATTATTGATCTTGATGACCTAGGGAAAATCAGGTTGTTACTACACAATGGAGGAAAGGAACAGTATTCTAGAATAGAGAGGCTCTCTTCGGGTACCTCTCTGTACTGCCACAAGTTACAGGATATCAAGGGAGAAAATTACTCAAGAACTTTGCATCCTTTTGGGGGGAAAGTGTTAAATGTAATTTCAGTTGTATGTAGGATACTTGTATCATGTTACCACCAGCTAGGCAGAAGTATGACTTTATTAATGGATTCACTTAGAGAATAAGTATGGCTTAGGGAAATGTGCTTGGGTGATGAGATAACAGGGATGATTGCAATGGTCAGTTTTCTGTACCAGCTTGTCTGGGCTAGAGTTCACAGTTATTCACTCAAACACTCTGATCTAGGTGTTACTGTAAAAGTATTTTATAGATATGATTAAGATCTGTAAACACTTTAAGGGAGTATATCCTAAATAATCTGCCTGATTCAATCAGCTAAAAGGCCTTAAGAGCAGGACTTGAGTTTCAAAGGAAGAAATTCCACTTGTGGACTTAAGCTTGTGTGTGAATTCCAGCCTATCCATCCTGATGGCCTATCCTATGGATGTCCACCTTACTTAACCCGCCCCAGCAATTGCATAAGCTAGATCCTCAACCCAGGTGTTCTTGAGCCTGCTGAAGGCTCAGTCATAGTGAAAAAAAGAACACAACACCCCACAAGCTGGGGAGCTGACCTACAGGATATAGCCTAAGCCGATATGTGGTGTTGTCTCCTCCATAGTTAGAGTGCATGAGCTTGGGAACCAAGGAATGAAGGGGAGAACAGTTACTCTTGCTGTCATACCAAAAAAAAAAAAAACTCCGAAGGAACTTTTACTTCCTATTCCAAGACCTGAGCTCAATTAGTTTAGAGGTTCTTATACCCAGGAAGGAATGTTTCCATCCTGAACAAAGTCTTGGTTCAGTTAAGTCACAAGCTGAAACTATTCCTAGCTTTTTAGAGCTCCTCAACCCACTGAACCACCAGGCCGAGCCAGAGGTCAGTGTGTTCAACTGGATGATTGATCTGGTTCACCAATGGGAAATTGGACTATAATCAGGGCTAGGAGTACCATATCTAGAACCCAGAGATTCCCAATAGGGAGGATGTTAGGAGTACCATGCCCAAGAATTCTTGTCAGCAGAAAATGCAACAATCCATATAAACCCAGAAAGATCCACCAAGGATCTACAGACATGAGTGGTTGGGACATTCCCCCTCAGAAAATTAACCCCATGTGACTATGGTGCTGGGTGATAATAAAAGCAATACAAAATGGGCAGGAGAAGAGAGAGCCTCATGGCCAACCTTAGAAGCAGGGACTGTGACAGCTATGTTTTAGGTTGACTTTCTTCTCAATATTATTTCCAGTGCCTTTTATGAAGAGCAATGTGATGGCTAATGACTTAAGTTTCAGTGGGAGTTTGACTGAACTGGTATGTAGCCAAAGGGACTTTTTGTGTCACCCATGTGGAAGACAAGGAATTTGGAATTTTCATCCATAAAAAAAGACAAACATGGATGTTGATACAAATGTGATGAACCATGCTGGGTATTTCCAATTTGCCTTTTTGAACCCATGCCCTAAGGCTGGACTCAGAAACCGCTACCCCAAAATATGGGTACTTTGACATACTGAACTGAAGAAGAAACCTCAAGTTCTGACCTCCCATCTCCTGTTTCTCAAGGCACTGATTCTCCCAAAACACAGGATGCAGTTGTTTCTAGAAGTTCCCTTATCTGCCTGAAATCTGGACCCTCGAAAGAAGAAAACAGCAACCTCTGGTATCTTTCCTGAGTTTTCATTAACAAAACCCGTGTCACAGGGAGAAAGCCTGTAGTCTTCCACATGTCTGCACAGGCTTCCATCACAAACCATTGTCTGCTCGGCAGGCCCAACAGATTTTGTCTCAGGCCATTATGTACTCTTCAAGCCCACTGAATTCCCCTAAAGGTCATTTATTCCCTACCTAAAATCTCCACATCCCTCCAACTCCCTTACTCATAAGAAGTAGGGTGTTTAAGCCTCTGTACCCCATTGGAAAATCAAGCAATCACTGTGATTTTCCCCAAGCACTCTAATTAATTTGTATGTCATTTCTCTCCCATTAACCTGCCTTTTGCCCGTTGATTTTCCAGTGACCCTTCAGAAGACGATGAGACAGTTTTTGTTTGACCTCTACACTCCTCTCCGCCTTGGGGAGTCTGCTGAATTTCACCAGTCACTTTTTAAAAAACATCTAGCTTCCTGTGGGGTTTGGCCAGTGGAAAGCCACCAGCAGGAGGTTGGGGCACAAGGAGCATGAGTTTGGGGTGCTCATTCCCCTGAGGTCTCCCTGTTGGGTGGTTACAGTGTGTCCCTGCTCCTACAACAGTTGGTCCAGCCTGTCAGAAGCTCTCTCTTCCATTCTCTGGGTTGTTATATCTGCCCTCTCCCCTCATGGTGACAGCGTCCCACTCTTGCTTACTCCAGGGTGCTTTGCCATTGTTTGTAGGTTTCCCTTAACTCTGTTCACAGCTGTATACATTAATGCTTTTTCTTTATACTCTGTTTTTTCAGTCTCACTCCATCACCCAGGCTGGAATACAGTGGCACAATCACAGCTCACTGCAGCCTCAACCTCCTGAGCTCAGGCAATCCTTCTGCCTCGGCCTCCCAATACTTGGGATTTCAGGCACATGCAGCCACCTGGCTAATTTTTGTAGAAATGAGGTCTCATTGTGTTGCTCACGCTGGTCTTAAACTCCTAGGCTCAATCAACCCTCCCATGATGGCCTTCCAAACTTCAGGATTTACAGGACTGAGCCACCATGCCTGGACCTTCACACTGCTAATTACTGCACTTATTTTTCCTTGTCATGCAAGCAGGAAATCACCTCTCCTCCTGGAGACCCCCACTATTCCTATTAGTCTATTTGTAGTACTGTTGTGCTGAGACCTCCCATAAAAGATATTTAGTAGAGTCCTGTTCTCACCCCAACCAAATTGTGATCTTAAAACCTAGGTCTGGTTCATTCCTGGTTCCCTTATTGCATTTTTTTTCCTTTGAGGCAAGGTCTCACTTTGACACCCAGATTGGAGTGCAGTGGCATAATCACGGCTCACCACAGCCTTGACCTCCTGGGCTCAGATTATCCTCCCGCCTCAGCTTCCCAAGTAACTGGGACCTCAAGCATGTGCCACCACACCCAGATCCTTTTTTGACTTTTTGTAGATATAAGATCATGTTTATGTTGCCTAGGCTGGTCTCTGGTGCCATGTCCTCATTGTATTTTGATATTGTTTACATATTAGGTGTTCTTAATATCTGCTCAATGAATGACTGAATACAAGAAACAATGCTTTATTAAATGAATAAATTCTTAGTTCATAGGTTTGTCCTGGGGTAATTGTGCTAAGTTTCCTGCCCTTTCTTTAGTGCCATATCTTCATGCGCATCTTGTGGTTAAAGCACTTTTTCTTGGTCCATGGAAGATTGGGATGGGGAAGTAAAGGCTTTTGTAGCATATGCCGCACAACCAGAATGCCAGTTCCTTCTTGGTGGTGGTTGGAAGGAGAATATCCTCAGACAGGAGTGTGACCAGACCTGGCTTACACACAGGAATCGAACATCAGCCGTTCCAAGATTTTTGTATATTTTGTGCAATTCTGGAAACTTTTGCCACCAGTATTTCTATTCATTGAAAAAATATTATATGTGTGGGTGCTAGAGGAGATCTAAAACAAAACATGACAAAAACCATATGCTTAGTTGAATATATATGGTCTCCTGTGGGACAGTGAGAGAGTCTGATGTTTCTGAGGGGTGAGGATTCTGCTTCCCATCAGGAAGGTTCATCATCTTTGAAAGTCACTTGACTTTTGGGCAGCACAGAGCCTCTGGGGAACTTCCTTCCCACAACTTTCTTAGAACTAACTCTGGTCATCCACAGATTTGACTCATCTCTGTGAAATGGGGTCACAGTTTTGACAGCTTCTTTTGGTCCCTCAAGGGGCACAGAAAGAAAATGGTAGGTCCAATGGGTGAACCCTGTTTGGAAAAAGGGGCTGAATGTGAGGGGTCGGTGACTGGAATAAATGGCCACCAGTCCAGGACCATTGGCATGGAGGGAAAGCAATGTCACTCTTGTGGAGAAAGGGAAATACTGCAACCTCCTGACTGAAGGGTGGGTGGCAGTGAGGATGACCACACACCCTCACCCCTTTTCTCTGGGTCAAGCGGAGTACTCAACAGAGTTGGCCAGCCCCTGAGGTGAGCTGCTCTTCCCTCTATGATCTGAAATTTGTGTCTCTGGGGATGCAGCACAAGGCACCTCATTTCAAATGCAAGTATGCATGCACAGATCTTGCAAACCGTTCCCTTTCTAGTGCCTGCCACAGTGAGCCCACTCATCCAGGGACATAAAGCAAATATTTAACAACCAGTGCAGACAAGCATTCACCTGTGCAAATGACCACTGCTGGAACAGATCTTTGGAGGGCCACTGCTATGCCAGGCATTTGCCCTCACATGCAGGATCACAGGAGAAGATAAGGAAGTCAGGGGTAGGTTCCAGAAAGGGGCCTTCGACATTCTAACAAGCAGTGCAGCCACACCAGTGTGATTGAGATGAACACCAGGCCTGCTCTCCTGGTCCCTCGACTGCCTCATACCTCTCCTCTGTCTTGTTGCAGTGTTTGTTTGTTTTTGCTTTTCCACACCCAAATTCCTATTTTACAATCCTCCAGGCAGAAATATACCATATCCTCCTTCAGAGGCCCAGGTTATGGTGGGAACAGGCCTGGTCCAAACTGCAGTGACCTTGAGAGGCAAGCACAGCCCAGTTCAGGTATCCCAAAACCTGGCTCTGTGCTAGATTCACCACAGTTGTGCCCAGGTCATGTGTAATTT
>NW_007243289.1:0-1036 GCF_000164805.1 Carlito syrichta
TCAGGTATCCCAAAACCTGGCTCTGTGCTAGATTCACCACAGTTGTGCGCAGGTCATGTGTAATTTTCCACAAGGTGATGCTGAAGCCCACCCAGGCTCAGAGCTTCCCACCCGCCTCTGACATCCAGGATCATCAGGAAGCTTTGTGGGCAATACAGATCAAAAACCTGTGAATTCTTCATGTGACATCTGTGCTAAGAGCCACTCACAATGACCACTTCCTCCTGATGTACATGGCCAACCTGAGCAGCATCAGCATCGTGGTGGTGGCGAGGATAGCAGTCCCGAGGCAGAGGTGATGATGACAATTCTCTGTGGGAAGTGTGCAGGCTGTCCACTGGGCATATTCCAGTAGCAACCATCTAAATGGAAAGACAAGGCAGAGTGAAAAGAGACGTCACTGCTGAGCTGCCCACAACCAAGGACAATCTGCAAAGACAACCCGCTTGCTCTCTCATTGCAGAATTGAAAACCTTGGTTATTTGTGCGCAGATTGCTCAACTCCTATGCCTGTAGTCTGTCAGAAAACCATGCAAAAATGAACATAATCGCTGGTGTCAAGACAATCTAGGGAGCAAACTAGAACCATGGAGAAGCGTCCCAGGGAAGTCTGTCTGGACTGTTTAGCTGTTAGAAAGTAGCGCTATCAAAGGGGAAATAGGAACCTGGGCTGCATAATGAGACCTCATCTTTACACACACACACACACACACACACACACACACACACACACACACACACAATTAGCTGGGCATCGTATGTGGGTGTGTGCCTGTAGTGGAGGCTGAGGGACACAGCTTTGAGTGAGCTTGGCCTAAAAAAGGGACAGAGAATTATCACAATGTGATTAAGACCATCATGTGAATGTGTGATAACAGCCTCAGAAAATTCTGACTATTTCTCAAAAAGAGAGGGATCTCTTCCTTATTCAACCTAGCTTAGAAAAGAGAACTCCCAATTTAATATCACTCACAGTGACTTGACTTTTGAATTGCCAACTTGTCAAGAGATTAACCACCAGAGAGAAAACTCTGGA
>NW_007243290.1:0-640 GCF_000164805.1 Carlito syrichta
AACAAGCATGATAAGCAAATATTCAACTTCCACATAAGTAAATTGGGTTGGAACTCCAGGGTAGGCATGTCACAGAATAATGGAGCAATGCAGACTGTGCTGACGGACCCATTATAGCCCACATTCAGAGCTTAGTATGAAATCATCCCTTCGCCTCTCCCAATGGAGACCTAGGTACCAAAGAGATGCCCACCCATACTTATGATTATCACCAAGCAACTTAGAAAGAAAGGTGTAGGACAAAATCAGAGATATCAGCAGCATTCATTTTAAAGCATATTCTGTGGAAAAGGAATCCCCAAGTCATCAAGTCAATGGTTCCTAATGCCTGAGGCTGATTCTTTGTTGACTATGGAAGAGTCACTCTGGAAATATATACAAATGTGTAGATTTGGGGGCTCCCCTTTCAGAGAATCTTGGCGGATTCCAAGAATAAACATTTTTAATAAGCTCTTCCCATTCTCCACCTTCCACCCATGACTGACACTCAGTGGGGCTTGGGAGTCACTGGCCTGGTTCATATGGTTTCACCCAGGAAAGATCACTTATTTGCCTGCTCCCACAGTGACACATTTGTCCCGTTTGTTTTTTCTTAAATTCCTACATCCTTCAAGGGAAGAAATGCTTCATGGGATCCCAG
>NW_007243291.1:0-760 GCF_000164805.1 Carlito syrichta
GAGTCCTGGAGTTGGATACTAGGCAGGGCGCCATGGCCAGACCTCATTTTGGTGTGAAGTGTCCAAAATCGAGTCAGGCGTGGTGAACATCGGATTCACAGCTGCTCAGGTCCGAGGCATGAGGACCACCAGAACCCTGCAGGTCAAGGACCCAGGAGACATGATCATGCCACCGTGTCCCAGCCCATCCAATGGAGACTCCAGCGACAAAATCGATACCACCCATGTATTTCACAATGGGTGTATATGCCTCCCCAGAGAAAGGACATCGTGTGGGGAGATGATGGAGTGACCGGGAAGGAAGGGGTCCTCCCCCTGCCCTAGATGGCTGACCGGGCAAACAGAACCTGGGCTGGCCACGCCATTGCCAGAACACCTTGATTGCTCTGTGCCCGATGGCCACCATAGCTTGGGGCTGTCTGTTCTGTGAGCTCACACTAGTCTTTGCTGTGGAGCACAACTGTGGAGGCTGGAGGCAGACCTTCTGGGATGCGTGGCTGAAGGTGCTGGGGTGCCCACCCCTTTGCCTGCCTCAATCCCAAGGGTGGTCACGCTCGCTCTTCCCATTGGTCACCTTGTGGAAAGGGAAGGTGTGGCTCTCAAACCATCAGAAGGGTCCAACCGGGTGACTCATGCCTGTCTCCTTGGCAATCAGGGAGGCCGAGATGGGAAGATGGCCAGAGCATGGGAGTTGAGACCAGGCACCACGCCCGGCTAATCTTTGGATGTTTTTTGATGGCTAAGCAAAGCTACTACCCAG
>NW_007243292.1:0-674 GCF_000164805.1 Carlito syrichta
TCCAGTCTGGGTGAGGGAGTGAGACCCAAACTAAAAAAAAAAACAAGTGTAATAATGTGAGTGAAGTGAGAGGGACTATAGGGTGCTATGGAAGCACTCATTTTAGCACCTATTCTTGTGTATAGGTGTGAGAGAACCCTTCACAGAGGAGGGCACATGTCCAAATATGAGGGAGGCACCCCCAAAGAAAAAACCAGGAATTATCCTTTTGAAGGGTGGCCCCGTTGTAATACAGGCTTCCCCAATAGGTTAGTGTTCTAGGAAATATCATCTTGTATTGTTGTGAGAGGCTGCATTCAACTTCAGTGATTTTTTTTTTCTTATGGGGAGTGGAGGGGAGTCTTTCAAAGTGTTTGCCCATTACATGATGGGTGATTCATAAGTACCTGCCCACACTGCCCTGAATGATCAGCAGTTTTTGACCAAAAACAGCATGACCCCATTCCTTACCCTCCCTATTCACCCAGTTTCACTCTGAATTACTTTTTTTTCCTTTTAATTGTTTCCCTGGATGAAAAATGTCCTCAGAGGAAAGTATTTTGCACATGTGGAACAGGTGAGGCAAAAAACAGCAATGTTAGCTAGTACACTGATTCTGATGGGTTCCTAGAACACTTACCTAGTGAGGGAATCCTGTACTACAAGGGACCCACCCTTCGCAAGGATAATTCCTG
>NW_007243293.1:0-713 GCF_000164805.1 Carlito syrichta
CATGACCCCATTCCTTACCCTTCCTATTCACCCAGTTTCACTCTGAATTACTTTTGTTTTTCCTTTTTTTTTTCTTTTAGTTGTTTCTCTGGATGAAAAATGTCCTCAGAGGAAAATATTTTGCAGATGTGGAAGAGGTGAGGCAAAAAACAGCAATGTTAGCTAGTACACTGATTCTGATGGGTTCCTAGAACACTTACCTAGTGAGGGAATCCTGTACTACAAGGGACCCACCCTTCAGAAGGATAATTCCTGGTTTTTTCTTTGGGAGTGTCTCCCTCATACGTGAACATGTCCCTTCCTCTGTGAAGGGTTGTCTCATGTCTGTACACTAGAATGGGTGCCAAAACAAGTGTTTCCATAGTACCTCATAGTCTTTCTCACTTGTCTCACATGTTTTTAGTTAAAGCACTAAAAGGCATCAAAATGGATGAGTTCAAAAACTGTTTTAAGCAGTGGAAAAAATGCCTCAATAGATGTATTGCATCAATGGCGAATAATTTAAAGGTGACTGAAGTTTAAGCATGTAAGAATAAGTACACAATTTTTAGTAAATAAATTCCAGTTTTTTGCTCCCCCCCCAAACAGTATGAAGAAATCACTGGATGAAGCCAGGTAAAGCAAGAAGATTGCTTTTAGGATGTGCAATATCTCACCCACTTTAAGCATTACATAGACAACTAGTAGCCTAAACTGAAGGTAGCTTCCATAAA
>NW_007243294.1:0-1145 GCF_000164805.1 Carlito syrichta
CGGAAAGTATTTTGCAGATGTGGAAGAGGTGAGGCAAAAAACAGCAATGTTAGCTAGTACACTGATTCTGATGGGTTCCTAGAACACTTACCTAGTGAGGGAATCCTGTACTACAAGGGACCCACCCTTCGGAAGGATAATTCCTGGTTTTTTCTTTGGGAGTGTCTCCCTCATACGTGAACATGTCCCTTCCTCTGTGAAGGGTTGTCTCATGTCTGTACACTAGAATGGGTGCCAAAACAAGTGTTTCCATAGCACCTCATAGTCTTTCTCACTTGTCTCACATGTTTTTAGTTAAAGCACTAAAAGGCATCAAAATGGATGAGTTCAAAAACTGTTTTAAGCAGTGGAAAAAATGCCTCAATAGATGTATTGCATCAATGGCGAATAATTTAAAGGTGACTGAAGTTTAAGCATGTAAGAATAAGTACACAATTTTTAGTAAATAAATTCCAGGTTTTTTGCTCTCCCCCCCCCAAACAGTATGAAGAAATCGCTGGATGAAGCCAGGTAAAGCAAGAAGATTGCTTTTAGGATGTGCAACATCTCACCCACTTTAAGCATTACATAGACAACTAGTAGCCTAAACTGAAGGTAGCTTCCATAAAAGAAAAGGGGTATTTGCCAAAAAAGTACTACAAACATTATGATGAAACATGATGCAACATTAAAACTGAACCCTTTAAAGAAGAACAATACAGGTGTGCCTTCCATCACAGTTTCTACTCAGCATTTTACTAGCATTGCCCCTTAATGCAATAAGATAAGGAAAAATAATAAGGACATAACAATTGGGAAGAAAGAAACAAATTATTATTTGCCAATTATATGTTTATTGTCAAAAGAAAATCTATAAAAATCTGCCAACAAAAAAAGTTTGGCAAGGTTGCTGAATAAAATTCAAAGTACAAAGAGTAACAACATTTCTATATACAGTCAGGAAGCAACCTGAAAATATAATTTTAAAAGATCTTATTCGCAACTAAAACAAATTCTAATAAGTACTTAGAAATAAACTTAATACAATGCAAGAAAATAGAATTATACAACTTTCTGGAAAGGCACTGTATTAGTTTCCTAGGGCTGCCATAATAAATACCACAAACTGCTTAAAATGAAGGAAATTTATTTTCTCACAGTTATGG
>NW_007243295.1:0-877 GCF_000164805.1 Carlito syrichta
TCCATCACAGTTTCTACTCAGCATTTTACTAGCATGCCCACTAATGCAATAAGATAAGGAAAAATAACAAGGACATAACAATTGCGAAGAAAGAAACAAATTATTATTTGCCAATTATATGTTTATTGTCAAAAGAAAATCTATAAAAATCTGCCAACAAAAAAAGTTTGGCAAGGTTGCTGAATAAAATTCAAAGTACAAAGAGTAACAACATTTCTATATACAGTCAGGAAGCAACTGAAAATATAATTTTAAAAGATCTTATTCGCAACTAAAACAAATTCTAATAAGTACTTAGAAATAAACTTAATACAATGCAAGAAAATAGAATTATACAACTTTCTGGAAAGGCACTGTATTAGTTTCCTAGGGCTGCCATAATAAATACCACAAGCTGCTTAAAATGAAGGAAATTTATTTTCTCACAGTTATGGAGGCTACAAGTCTGAAATCAAGGTGACAGTAGGGCCACACTTCCTTGTCTTTCCCTAGCTTCTGTTGGTGATCATCAATCCTTGGCATTCCTTGGCCTGAAGCTGCATCACTCCAGGTTCTACTTCTATCATCACAGGGCATTCTTCCCATGTGTCTCTGTCTGCATGTGACATTTTCTTCTTCTGGTAAGAACACCAGTCGCATTGGGCAAAATCACATCCTAACAACTTCATCCTAATTGGATTACAATGACCCAGTTTCCAAATACAATATCATTCATGGGTACTAGAGGTCAGAACTCAACATATCTTTTTGAGAGACACAATTCAACCATAACAGGTAAATATATATAATATATATAAAACTTACACATTTAAGCCTTTATCATATTTATGAATTTGAAATTTCAGTGGGAAAATAAAACTTTCACCGTTAATCCATC
>NW_007243296.1:0-858 GCF_000164805.1 Carlito syrichta
TCGAGTAGAATGTGTATTCTGTGGTCTTTGGATGGAGTGTTCTATAGGTATCAATTAAATCCATTTGGTCCAGAGTCTCATTGAGGTTCCGGATCTCCTTGCTGATTTTTTGTCCTGATGATCTGTCTAAGGTTGTGAGTGGTGTATTAAAGTCCCAGTTATTATGGTGTTAGAGTCAATGTCTTTCTTTAGTTTTCCTAGAAGTTGCTTTATGAATGTTGGTGCGCCTATGTTGGGTGCATATATGTTTAGGATAGATATTTCTTGTTGATGGAGTGAACCTTTTATCATTATGTAGTGGCCCTCTGTATCTTTTTTAATTTTTGATAGCTTAAATGGTATTTTGTCTGAAATTAGGATCGCGACTCCTCCTTTCTTTTGTGTTCCATTCGCCTGAAAATTTGTTTCCCATCCTCTTACTTTGAGTCTGTGTATGTCCTTTCTAGTGAGATGGGTCTCTTGAAGGCAGTATATTGTTGCCTGGTGATATTTTATCCATTTTGTCATTCTATGTCTTTTCAGTGGTGCGTTTAGTCCATTCACATTCAGACTAATTATTGAAATGTGAGAGTTCATCCTTATCATGGAGTTCTTATTGAGTTATTGTTCTTCCACTTGGTTTTTTCTTTTTTTTGTCTTTCTTTTGCTTTTGGGGTTGGTTCGTGTATATTTTATTCTTTTCCCTGTACTCTTGTGAAGAACGTTGTTCTTTTTTCCTTTTCTTCTGTGTTTAGTACTTTCTTAAGTGTTTCATGTAGAGATGGTTTTGTGGCTGCATAAGTTCTTAGGGATTGGATATCTGGGAAAGATTTTAATTCTCCCTCACTGATGAAGCTTACCTTGGCTGGGTAGGTTATC
>NW_007243296.1:1818-5289 GCF_000164805.1 Carlito syrichta
TCCACATTTGCATTTTGAGACCCTTCATTCTGGGGACTTTTCATTGTTTGTATTCCAAAGTCAATTTTCTCAGTGTCTGCTCTCCCAGGCATCTGGGAGAGACCCATACTCTTCTCTTGGTTTTTCTTCATTTCTGTAGATTTTTCTCCCTTTACCCCTTTCCCTCCCCATCTTCAATTCTGTTTTTGAGGGAAGGTGGGGTTGCTTTTATTTCTCTTCTGCAATGACCTGTTCTTCCTTATGAGGGTCTTCTGGTTTTGTTCACTTTTCCCTCTGTTTTACAGTCTGTCTATTCAGCAGTTTGCAGTCTTGGTCCGTTCAGAGAATCTCACAAGTTCACCTATGCCGTCGCCATCTTGCCGGTCTTTCTCCGCTCTTCTGACATCCACACTACCACCACCAGGCTCCGTGCGGTGCGGCTGGTGCCCCGGCCGTGCCAGCGGGTGGCACGCGTCCCAGCGGGCGAGGCTCCTCCCCGGGGACTGCCCCGCGCGGGGCTCCGGGCTCCGAACCAGGCTCAGCCGGCCCGGGCACTGACTCGCCGCCGCCCGCGGCTCCCGCGCCGCGCGCGCCGAGGGAGGGGTAGAGGGGAAACTCCCGGCAACTCCAACTCCGGGAGCTGGAGCTCCAGCTGCAGCCGCGCGCCCGCCCGCCTGCAGCCGAGTGCCTATTTTTTTTTTTTAAAAAAGGAGATTTGAAATACCTTTCATGGAGCCAAAAAAAAAAAAAAAAAGAAAAAGAAAGAAAGAAAGAAAGAAACTCTAAGATAGTAACTACAAAATGCTTAAAGAATTATAATTCATATGTAAGGGAGGAAATAAGATGAAATAATATAAAATGCTCAGTTAACTCCAAAGAAGGCATAAAAATAGGAGAAAAATGCAATGTATAGAAAATCTGTATTAAAATTAAAAACTACTTTTCAAAAGACACTGCTAAGAGAATAAAAAGGTAGTGCACATACTAGAAGAAAATATTTGCAAAATACATAGCTAATAAAGGACTTGTATCCAAAATATACAAAGGACATTTAAAACCCAACAATAAAAAAAAGCCCAACTGAAAAATGGGCAAAAGATCTGAACAGACACCTCACCAAAGAAGATATAAAGATGGCAAATAAGCCTATGAAAAGATGTTTGCCATCATCTATCAAGCAAATTAGAAAAATGCAAACTTTATTATTTATTTATTTATATTTTTTTGTAGAGATGAGGTCTTACTATGTTGCCCAGGCTGGTCTCAAACGCCTGGGCTCAAGCAATCCTTCCACCTTGGCCTCCCAGAGTACTGGGACTATAAGCGTGAGCCACTGTGCCTGGTCAGAAAAAATGCAAATTAAAATAGCAATATAATACTACTACATAATTACTAGAAAGGCTAAAATCCAAAATCTGACAATACTGATTGGTGGCTAGGATGAAAAGCAACAGGAACAGTCTGTCATCCATTGCTTTTGGGCATACAAAATGATACAGCCATTTTGGAATACAGTTTGGCAGAGTCTTACAGAGGTAAACCTAGTCTTAACCTACAATCCAGCAACTGACCTCCCAGTTATTTACTTAAATGAGCTGAAAATTTATGACCACATAAAAGCCTGTACATAAATGTTTATATTCAGGCTTATTTATGTATAATCACCAAAAATTAGAAGCAAATCAAGGTGTCCTTCAATAGGTAAAGGAATAAGCAAACTGTGGTACCTCATATAATACTATGGAATGAAAAAAATAATGAGCTAATAAGCCATGCAAAGATATGGATGAATCTTAAACGAAGCTTAGTGAAAGAAGCCAGCTTGTAAGGCTACATTTGTTATTATGACATTCTGAAAAAGGCAAAGCTCTACAAGCTGTAAACAGGTCAGTGATTGCCAGAGGTTCAGTGGAGGCATGGAGATGGTTATGGAAGGTTGAACAGGAGAAGCACAGAGAATTTTTTAAGGCAGTGAAGGTATTCTGAATGAAACTGTAATGGTGAATTTACGATACTGCGTATTTTTCAAAACCCATAGAACTACAGCCTGAAGAGTGAACCTTAATGTATGCAAATTTAAAAAAATCATTTAGGAGATCAATGGATCTCAAGATGGAATGCAGAATGTGACAATAAAATCTAACTGTATTGCACATGCATTAAACAACATAACTGAAGGAGGTAGGGAAAATGTACAAGCTAATGAGAAGTGTCTATAAAAATAAAGATGAAAGGAGTTGTACAGAAGCGCTGTTCTCTAGATGATAAAGTTGTTTCCTATTGGGGTATGGGTTAACAATTCTGAAACCACTATATATGTAGACTGGGATTACATGATAAGTAGATGGATGGCAGATGGTGGGAGCTAGTTTTCTCATTGTTGAAATGAAAAGGCTACAGATAAGCAAGGAGAAAAGAGTAGAATGATCCATGTGGTAATGGGTTGAAGTTGGAGACATTAGTATGAACTAATGTTTAGCTTAATATAGATGTGTGTCTATACAGAGTTAATATACACAAATATATTTCATTATGCTATCAGTTTAGAGGGTCTAGAACAAAAACACCCCAGTAGCAGTGATCACATGTAGTGCCTATATCTTGTTTCCTACTACCATTCTTCAATAAAGGAAGCCAGAGCTTCTAAGAGAAATGGCTGATTCTAGGACTAAGGCAGGAAATATATAGATGATCTTCGTGCAACTTGTACTGCCAGAAAATAAGGAAGTGCTTAAAAAGATCCACAATGATGGGGACATGTCAAAAAGACACAGGAGCCAACTGAAAGCATTCCTCATGGTCAAGACTGCAATGATTTGAAGAATAAAATAAATAGGTAGTATTTTACTATAAGCCAAGGTATAAAATAAATATCCATGAGTCCATACTGACAAAATAAATGATTGAATAAATAAGTAAATGAGGGAAAACAGATATCCCAGGTAGAAAAATTCCAAATAATTTGTATAGATGCTCATAATTTGCATAGTACTTTACCTCTGTGATCTTCTTCCCCCAAACTTGTAAACTCTGTCTAATCATGAGAAAAAAATTGGAAAAAAATCCCAGATGAGGAACAGTCTACAAAATATCTGACCAGTACTCTTCAAAACTGTTAAAGTCCTCAAAAACAAAGAAAGTCTGAGAAACTGTCACAGCTAAGAGGAGACTAAGGAGACATAATGACTAAATGGATTGTGGTATCCTGGAAGGGATTTTGTAGCAGAAGAGGGACATTAGGCAAAAACTGAGGAAATCTGAATGAAGTATGAAGTTTAACTAGTAACAATGTATTCTCCAAAGGCAAAAAATAGACAAATAGCATTGCATCAAAATAAAAAGCTTCTGCACAACAAAGAAAACAGCAGAGTGAAGAGACAACCTATGGATTGGGAGAAAATATTTGCAAGCCATACATCTGATAAGGAGTTAATGTCCAATATAAAGAACTCAGACAATGCCATAGCAAGAAAACAAATAATTTAATTAAAA
>NW_007243296.1:5388-51224 GCF_000164805.1 Carlito syrichta
GTGGGGCCCAAAAAACCCTGAAGTTTATTTATTAAAAAATTGTGTATTTATTCTTACATGTTTAAAGTTCATTCACCCTCAAAGTACTCCTCGTTTGATGTAATTCACCTATTGACACTTTTTCCACTGCTCAAAAAACAGTTTTTTAACTCATCAATTTTGATGCCTTTTAGTGCGTCTGCCATTTTTTTGTTTCACCTCTTCTACACTGGCAGAACGTTTCCCTTTGAGGACTTTTTTTCATCCAGGGAAACAAAAAAAGTCAGTGGGGGCAAGATAAGGTGAATCGGGAGGTTAGGACATGGGGGTCATGTCGTTTTTGGTCAAAAACTGCTGAACATTCAGCCTGGTGTAGGCAAGTGTGTTCGTAAATCGTCCATCATGAAATGGGAAAATGTGTTAAAATAATCTCCAAAAAAAAAGTCATTGAAGCTGAATGCAATCTCTCACAACAATGCTAGCTGGTACACTGAAGCCCATGGTTTCATAGAACAGTCACCTAGTGGGGAAAGCCTGTATTACAAGGGGTCTGCCCTCCAAAAAATAATTCCTTTTTTGAGGGAGGTCCCCCCCCTAATGCAAATGGCCAATAAATATATTTTTAAAAGCTCAGCATTGCTAATCATTAGGGAAATGCAAATTGAAACCACAATGAGATATCACCTAGCCTGTAAGAATGGCTATTATCAGAAAAGGAAAAAAGATAAGTGTTGGTGAGGATGTGGAGAAAGGAAAACCCTCAAGCACTGTTGACAGGAATGCAAATTAGTACAGCTATTATGGAAAGCAGTATGAGGCTCCTAAAAAACCTAAAAACAGAACTATCATATGATCCAGCAATCCTACTTCTGGGTATTTATCCCAAAGATTTGAAGTCAGTATACTAAAGAAGTATCTGGACTACTACTTTGATAGTAGCACTATCCACAATAGCCAAGTTATGGAATCAACCTAAATGTCTATCAATAGATGAATGGATAAAGACAATGTGATCTATGTACACAATGAAATAATATTTGGCCCTTGAAAAAAGGAAGAAATGTTGTAATCTGTGACAATATAGATGGAATTGGAGAAATTATGCTAAGTGAAATAAGCCAGGCACAGAAAGATAAATATTGTATGTTCTTACTTATATGTGGAATCTAAAATCATCAAGCTCAAAGAAGCAGAGAGTAAAATGGTGGTTACTAGAGGCTAGGGGTGGGGAGAAATAGGGAGATGATGGTCAAAGCATACAAAGCCTTAATTAGGTAGAAAGAATCAGGTTTTCTTTTTCTTTTCTTTTCTTTTTTTTTTGAGCTGGAGTCTCACTCTGTCGCCCAGACTGGAGTGTAGTAGCATGCTCCCTGCCACCGCAGCCTCGACCTGCTGGGCTCCGGTGATCCTTCCGCCTCAGCCTTCCAAGTAGCTGGAACTACAGGCGTACGCTACCATGCCCGGCTAATTTTTGATTTACTGTAAAGATGAAGTCTCGCCAAGTTGCCCAGGCTGGTCTGGAACCCGTGGGCTCAGGCAATCCACTCACCTCGGCCTCCCAAAGCGCGGGATTACAGGCTGAGCCACTGAGCCCGGCTTCTTTTTCTTTTGAGATATATTGTGCAGTGTGGTAAATACGGTAAAAATAATAATGTATTGTACATTTCAAAATCGCTAAGAGTAAATTTTAAATGTTCTCATCACAAATAAGGCTAAGTATTTGAGGTGAAGGATATCTTGAGTGGATTGATTTAATTATTTCACATTGTATCCATAAATCAGGAGATCCCTTTGTACCCCACAAACACAAACAACTATAATTTGTCAATTTACAATTAAAAACTAAAAATGAAATAATATAACAATATTGGTTCATTCATTGTTACAAATGTACTATACTAATACAAGTTGTTAATAATAGGGGAAATGGGGGGAGGGTGTGAGGTGTGGGAATTCTCTGTACTATCTTTACTTTCAGTAAATCTGAAACTATTTTAAAATTAAAGAAGGTTTATTTAAAGTTGCAATGCTGAATTCAATTTTTTTAGATATGAGACCTTTATTTTTGAATACAAAGGATTGTGCTTAGGAATCCACTGCTAGGGCAGAGAATGGAGAATTCAATGCACTAGTATTATTCACTAAAGCCCAGATCTTATCAGCAAAGTCTCCCCATTTTATTTCTCTGCCTTTATTAGCATTCACAACTCTCTCAGTATAGCACCATTTGCAATGTCATTACCATGCTGGTTATTTCCTCTTCCACATCATTAAGTTAAAATAGACCAGCTCTGACACCACACCCTGTGGCAGTTTTGGGACCTTGTCCTCAAATGGCTGCAGAGCTGTGAAGTTAGAAACCAATAATAATTATCTGCAAATGGCAATTTCCTAACTTAATTGGTTGAATTTCATTCTGCAGGTGGAGATATTAAAGCAAATACTTTCCTGCTGTCCAAACAGACACACTGTGGTTCTGAATTCTGATGGAAAGGTAACCAAGTGAGCTTGTTGTGGCATTTTATTTGTCACTCCCCAGGGCTAATTGTTTATATCTGTGAAAGCTGATCATTATCAGATCAGTATTTCCATGATCCTCTTTTATCACTTTGTATTACCTTCCTGTGTGTAGAGTGAGTTTGTTTTAGGTTTCCCCACAGTAGAAACTAAACTAGATGTCTATCACCATACTTTCCTTCTCTGAAGTCATTAGTCATACAAACAAGTATACCTATTACAGGTATCCAGCTCAATGAATTCTCACAAGGTGAACACACTCTTGAAATCAGGACTCAGATCAAGAAACAGAATATTACCAGCACCCAGAAACTCCTCTTGTGTCAACACCCAGGTTTCACTTGTCACCTCTCCCCAACCCCAAACAGTAACCACAGTCCTGATTTTGAAATCATAGACTCATTTTGACCATTTATTACATGTTTTAAATCAGCCGAATCATAGAGTATGTGCACTTCGGATCTTGGCTTTTCTGTTCAACATCTATGTGTTGCATGTAGTTGTAGACAATTCATTCTCACTGCTGTAGAGCATCCCATTGTGTAAATATACCACAAACTGTTTATCTGTTCAACCACTGATGTACATTTGGGTAGTTTTAGTTTTTAACTTCTAAGTTATAACGTTCTAGTGAGGATGTGTCTTTTGGTGACCACGTGAATGCATTTTTGTTGGACATTGTTCAGTTTCAGTAGGAACATTAGGCAATGTACCAAAGCACTTGGAACTTAATAATAATTTTGGTTTGGGTTTTAATTTTTGACTCTACTACTCACCAGGAACTTGGACAATTTATCTAACCTCTCTAAGCCTTGCCTATTTAATCTGTGAAATGGGGATTCAAATAGTTCCTGTCTCATAGGGCTACTGTTTAGATTTTTTAAAATGTGTGGCCAAAATTTAATACAGTGCTTGGCATAAAGCAATAAATGCCATCCATTATTATTTTCTAGTATTATTTTTTGAAAAGTTGTTCAGCATTATTTAAACTTCAAAGGCAAAATAAACAGATTATTTACAGCAACCTTTTTTTTAACTTGTAGCATCCTGAAAAAAAATGTGTATATAAATACTATTCTTAAGACCTCTTCACTCAGCCACGCCCCAACTATTATTCTTCACTGTCTCAAATCCTCAGCACAAGGATGTGCTTGCAGCTAAATCTTTCTCATCTAACAGGCTGCCATGGAAGCTGAGCAGAAAATAAGGAGAATAAGTCTTCATTTCTGTCACAGTTTTCTTGTGGAAAGAACAGAAAGGATATTTGATACCTGGGACTCACTACCAAATTTGTATCCATTTTGTACTCTTCATCTATTCTAAATTAGGTAGTCCACATCTTCATTATTAAAAATATATTTCATATTATCATACAAATACTATGCAGTGCATGTTGAAAATAAAATGTCACATGTAAGAGATAGCGATATTTTCTTTGTGTAAAAAAGAAAATTTTTCCTTTCAATATAAATAACTCATGCTTTCTGTAAAAGTATTGAAAAATACAAGAAGTGCTTTTGTATCCTATAAGTATTCTTGTACGAGAAGAAAATGAAGACTATTTGTAATCCTACTGCCAATAAATTTCTGGGTATTTTTTGCAGTCTTAAATACATAATTTTCAACTACAAATATGCGAAAAATTTCTTAAAACATATAAAAGCAAAAACAAATATGAAATCCCTTATGACGTAATCATCCTGAGATATACAACAAGGTGGGATTGGCAGTTGAGGGAAAAGAACTTTCTATTCCATTATTTTGTCTTTGTTTCTCTTCTCTGTTCCTCCCTTTCTTTTCTCTTTTTTCTCTTTCTTTTTTTCTTCTCTCTCAAAATAATGGCATGATTTTAGAATACTCTTTCTTTGAATTTTATTTTTATTATTTTATTTTAATTATTTATTTTTATTCCCCATCTTTATTCTTTCTGGGGTCCTTCCATTGCAATGTTACATTAGCATCAGAAAACATCATAAGATGTATTCTTCCTTCAACAGGGAATGTATTCAGGAATACCAACAATGGGGAAGATTCGGGTATCAACCAACATTTTATATACTGTGACTAATAAAAGCGTTTTACCCTGAAATTAATTTGATTTTATTTATACTTCAAATTATTCGGAGAATAAATGTTGTTGCTTCTTTTAATATGTGTCAGTGGTATCTCCTTATAAGGAAGAAACAAGTCACACAGCCCTAAAAGTGATAATCAAGAGACAATTTGAAAGAAAAAAAAAAAAAGAAAACTCAATAAATAAGTTGCTTAGAAATATTACATGGAATATTTTTAAAAGCTATGATCAAGTATTTCAACAAGCATTTTCTGATCCAAAGAGGACTGATAATAAACGGTAATAATTCAGGAGGTTCTGGACTGCAGCAAAACCACTGAATCACTTTATATATGAAACCCTGTTTTTTATTTTAAAGGTGTGGGGTACAATTCAGGACTAGGTATACAATTGGTCATTGTACAGGTAAACTTTTGGCCTCTCTTTGGTCTCCACCTCACCTGCTTTGAGATCAGTTACCCTTACTGATGCTATGTGCTCCTTCCTCCCTCCCCTGGCAGTGTCCTGCTATTGCCAATTCCTTTCTTGTTGTATTATGGTAAATGTTCAGGGTCCACTTATGAGTGAGAACATGGGACACTCAGTTCTTTGTTTCTGTGATAAATCACTGACTACTATAGACTCTAAGTCCATCTAAGTTGCTGCGATGTCCATAATTTTGTTCTTTATGGCTGCACAATATTCCATCATATATATGTACCACATTTTTTTATCCAGACCAGTTTTGATGGACAGCACAATTGGCTCCATGTTTTTGCTATTGTGAATACTGCCGCAATAAACATATGTGTGCAGGTATCTTTTTTGTAGAGTGACTTATGTTCCTCTGGATATATTCTCAAAAGGGAAATTGCTGGGTCGTATGGAGGGTCAATTTCTAGTTCTTTTAGGAATTGCCACACTGTTTTCCATGGAGGCTGAACTAGTTTTTATTCCCACTAACAGTGTAGAAGCATTCCCTTTTCTCTGCATCCTCGCCAGTATCTGTTGTTTTTGTTTTATTAATGATGGCCATTCTTAACGGAGTTAGGTAGTATCACAATGTAGTATTGGTTTGCATTTCTCTGATGATTAGTGAGGCTGAACGTTTTTTCATGTGTCTGTTGGCTACTCGTATATCTTCTTTTAAGAAGTAGCTATTCATGTCTTTTGCCCACTTTTTAATAGGGCTGTTTGCTTTTGTCCTTTCAGTAGGTTTGAGTTCCTTGTAGATTCCAGATGTTAGGCCTTTGTCAGATGTGCAGTTGGCAAATAATTTTTCCCATTTGGTGGACTGTCTCCCCACTCTCTTGATGGTTTCTTTTGGTTTACAGAAGCTTTTCAGTTTGATGAGGTCCCATTCGTCTATCTTATCTCTTACGGCCTGGGCACTTTGGGTTTTGATCAGGAATTGATTGCTTATTCTGATTTCTGTAAGGGTGTCTACTGTGTTTTCTAAGATTTTTAACATTTGCAGTTTTATGTTTAGGTCTTTGATTCATTCAGAGTTTATTTTTGTTTATGGTGATAGATAGGGATCTTGTTTCATTCTTCTGTACGTGATCAGTTAGTTTTCCCAGCACCATCTACTGAATAGGTTCTCTTTTCCCCAGTGGTTGTTGTTGGAGGCTTTTTCAAAGGTGAGTTGGTTGAGAAATTGAGGTTTTGCTTCTGGAATCTCTATCCTGTCCCATTGGCCTATAAGCCTGTTCTGTACCAATATCAGGTGGTTTTGACTATTGTAGCCTTATAATAAAGTATGAAGCCTGGAAGTGTGATACCTCCCACTTTGTTTTTGTTTACTAAGTATTGTTTGGGCTATTCGTGGTTGTTTATGTTTCCATATGAATTTCTGTATTGCTTCCAGGTCTGAAAAGAATGATGTTGGTAATTTAATGGGTATTGCATTGAATTTGTAGATTGCCTTTGGTAGGATGGCCATTTTAACAATGTTGATTCTTCCTATCTACGAGTATGGAATATTTTTTCCATTTGTTTGTATCATCTTTGACTTCTTTGAGGAGTGTTTTATAGTTTTCATTGTAAAGATCTTTCATTTCTCTGGTTAGGAAGATGCCAAGGTATTTCATTTTTTTTTAATAGCTATTGTGAATGGGATTGTGCTTTCTATTTGCTTCTCTGCATGTTTGTTGTTGGTGTATAAGAATGCAACTGTCTTTTGCACATTAATTTTGTACTCTGATACTTTGTCAAAGTGCTTTATCAGTGCAAGGAGGTTTTTGACAGATTCTCTCAGATATTCCAGATATAGGATCATATCGTCAGCAAAGAGGGATAACCTGACTTCTTCTTTTCCTATTTGGATGCCCTTGATTTCCTTCTCTTGTCTGATTGCTTTAGCTAGGACTTTCAACACTATGTTGAACAGGAGGGGTGAGAATGGGCAGTCTTGTCTTGTTCCAGTTTTCAGGGGAAATGTTTCCAATTTTTGTCCATTTAGCAATATGTTGGCTGTGGATTTATCATAGATGGCTCTTACTGCTTTGAGGTATGCTCCCTCTATGCCTAGGTGTTTAAGGGTTTTTATCAAAAAAGGATGCTGAATTTTATCAAAAGTTTTTTCTGCATCTAGTGATATAATCATGTGGTTCTTGTTCATACATCTGTTGATGTATTTAATTACGATTATGGTCTTGTGGATGCTGAACCAGCTCTGCATCCTGGAGATGAAGCCTACTTGGTCATGGTGGATGATTTTTGAGATGTGTTATTGGATCTGATTTGCTAGAATCTTGTTGAGAATTTTTGCATCTATGTTCATCAGGAATATTGGCCTGTAGCTCTCTTTCTTAGTTGGATCTTTACCCGGTTTGGGTATCAGTGTGTTAGCTTCATAAAATGATTTGGGGAGCATTCGGTCTTCCTCGATTGCTTGGAATACTTTCAATAGGATTGGTATTAACTCTTCCTTGTATGTTTTGTAGAATTCTGCTGGAAATCTGTTGGGTCCAGGGATTTTTTTGGTAGGTAGTTTTCTTATGACAGAGTCAATTTCCTGAGTTGTTACTGGTCTATTTAGGATCTCAATTTCTTTTTGTTTCAACCTTGGGAGGCTGTGTGATGTCAGAAAGTCCTCCAGTTCATTTAGGTAATCGAGTTTGTTTCCATACAGGTGTGCATAGTAATCTCTGAGAATCATTTGTATTTCTTCAAAGTTGTGACTTGATCTTTTTTGTTTCCGATTGTGTTTAGTTGTGTGTGTGTATGTTTCTCTCTCTCTCTCTCTCTCTCTCTCTCTCTCTTTCTCTCTCTCTCTTTTGATCATTCTGACTAGGGATCCATCAATCTTGTTTATTCTTTCAAAGAACCAGTTTTGTGTTTCGTTGATTTTTTTTATATGGTATTTTTGTCTTCTATGTCCTGTATTTGGGCTTTTACTTTGGTGATCTGGATTCTTCTGCTGGAGTCAAGGTTTTGGTAGTCTTGTCTTTTCAGCTCCCTTAGGTGATTTGTGAGGCTTTAACTTGTTCTCTTTCTGTTTCTTGATGTGTGTTCATAGAGATATAAATTCCCTCTCAGTACTGCTTCCATGGTATCCCAGAGGTTTTGGTAAGATGTTTCTTCATTTTCATTTGTTTCCAGGAATCTTTTAATTTCTCTTTTGATTTCTGTGTTGACCCAGGAGTTATTCAGCGTCATGCTGTTTAATGCCCATGTCTTTGGGAGTTTTGGGAAATTTTGTTGGTGGTGACATTTATTTTTATTCCACTGTGGTCTGAGAAGGTGCATGGCAGTATTTCAATCTTGTGAAATTTGTTTATGCTTGATTTATGGTCCAGGATGTGGTCGATCTTAGAGTATGTTCCATGTAGTGATGAGTGGAATGTACGTTCTGAGGTTTTTGGGTGATGTGTTCTTAGGTGTTTACTAAGTCCATCTGGTCAAGTGTCCAATTGAGGTCCGGATCTCTTTGTTGATTTTTTTTCCTTCAATGATCTATCTAGGGTGGTTAATGGGGTATTTAAGTCTCCAGCTATGATAGTATTAGAGTCAATATTTTTTTTTTTTAGTTTTTAGTAATAGCTTTAGGAAAGCTGCTGCTCCAATGTTGGATGCATATATGTTTAAGATAGATATTTCTTCTTGATGGATTGAAACTTTTATCATTATGTAGTGTCCTTCCATATTTTTAAAAATTTTTGATAGCTTAAAGGCTGTTTTGTCTGATATTAAGATCACAACTCTTGCCTTCTTTTGTGATCTGTTCACTCAGAAATTCATTTTCCATCCTCTAACTCTGAGTCTGTGGATGTCCTTTGTGCTGCGATGAGTTTTCTGGAGACAACAAATTACTGGGTCATTTTTAAAACCTAGTTTTCCATTCTTTGTCTTTTCAGTGGTGCATTTAGTAGAATACTCTTTTATAGCTTGCTTTTTAACCTTTTTGACATATCAAATATTTCATATTCCCATAAATATTCATCTAAGACCTGATTTTAATGACTGCATAGCATTCCATATTAGGAATCATTTGCCTAACAATTCCTTAGTGTTAAGCATTCGTTTTGTTTACGCTCTTTCACTATTAACAAGAAGGCTACACTGATTTTGGTTGTATACACATCTTTTTGTAGCTCTGATTCTTTCCTTAGGACAATTTTAGAGAAGAATTACAGATTCAAATTTTATGCACATAAAAAATATTTTTACAACTATGTCCAAATTGCCTTCTAGAACTTTCATACCATTTTAATTTCTACCTTCAGTTAATGGGCAGTCTAGTTTGTCATGCCTTTGGCAATATTGAGCATTATAATGCCAATTTTTATAAATGTAGTAAGTAAAAAATTGTCATTGTTCTTTTCTTATTCTTTGATTAATATTGAGGTTGAATATTTCTCCAGTCACTTATTATTTTTATTTTTTCCACGAATTAGTTTGTTTTTTGCCCTTTGATCATTTTTCTTAGTGTGTCCATGTTTTTCTGGTTGGGTTGTTGACTTTTTCTGTCTTAAGGCATGCTTTTGTGTATGCCTTTTATATTTTTTAATATGTTATGGGACTCATATTTGGTCTTCTTTTTTACTTTTAATATATTTCCTAGTTCATCATATAACATTCATGGTGTCATTGGATATATACACGTTTAAACATTTGAAGTCAAGAACCAAGTCTTCTTTTTATGTAATTATATTTTTAGCTGTTTACATTATGATTTCTAGCATTATTTTTATACTCAGAAATCCCTTGCCAGTCAGAAAGCAGTGAAGTTGTCATTTATAATGTCTGCCTTTTAAAAAATGGTTTTATTCTTAACATTTGATTCTGATTTGTCTGGAATTTACTTGACATTGTGAGATTATACTATAAGGTAGAACTCTAACTTGATTTTCTCCAAATAGATACAAGTTTTTCAAGTCCCCTGCATTAAATAAAATATCTAATTCCTATTACTTTGTGATTCTTTCTTTTTTAAAAAATTATTTATTTAATCAGAAGAGAACACATTCAGATTGCGTCAGAACTCTCTGTCTTACTCTTCCGGAGGAAGAGACAAAAGATCAATGCCAACCGATGGTTGCAGCAGAAGCACCACCAAGAGTTGTATTCAAGCTCAGAAGAGAGTGCTGAGCCTCCTCCCCATGGTTTCCAGTGCTTTGTATGATCAGAAAAACTTTTCTAATAACAAACTGTAGAAATGATCACTGAAAGTATAGTCTCTCTCTCTCTCTTTTTTTCCTCAAACTCCTAGCCTCAAGTGATCCTCCCACCTCAGCTTTCCAAAGCACTGGGATTACAAGTGTGAGCCACTGTGCCCCATCAATTCCTTCTTTCTCACATTTGAAGTTACAGTACCCACTAAGATGTATTTTGTGGTTATCTATCTGCTCCTATTTATCTGTCTTTTATTTATGCAGCACATTTTTGAGTATCTCTACCTACTACGTCTCAGGCCCTGTGGCAGGCACTGGGACACATGCTGAACAAGACAGACATTGTAAACTCCATAAAGACAAGGGCCATCTCATTATAACAGTGCATACCATACTATTGATTCTGGTTGAAGACTTCTGATCGCTTCCTCCTTTTTTCCCACATTTGTTAACATCCAGTTCATTTAGAAGGTTGGAAGCAAGTCTTCCTTTTTCATATCCACCTCCATGGTGTTTTTGCAGGGTCACATGGACTATAGGACTTCATGGGAAAATCAATCAAAAAAATGTTCTGCTCCTTCCCTCCCACTTTAACTTAGCAATAGTGTAGTGTCTGTTTTTCTTTTTCTTTTCTTTTTTTTTTTGAGTTGGAATCTCACTCTGTCACCCAGACTGGAGTGCGGTGGCCGGGCCTTGACCTGCTGGGCTCCGGCAATCCTTCCGCCTCAGCCTTCCAAGTAGCTGGAACTACAGGCGCGCAATACCACGCCTGGCTAATTTTTGATTTATTACAGAGATGAGGTCTCTCCAAGTTGCTCAGGTGGGTCTCGAACCTGCGGGCTCAGGTAATCCACTCACCTCAGCCTCCCAAAGCACGGGATTATAGGCTGAGCCACCGAGCCCGGCTGTGTCTGCTTTTCAAGACACAGCCATGGTAAATAGGAACATTAAATCTGGAGTCAGAAAACATGGGTTTGAATTGTGATTATGTACTAACTTCATGGCTTTCAAAAAATGTCTTCATTTCTTGGAACCTCAGTTTTCTCATCTTTAAAATGGAGTTAATAGTACTTGGCTTACAGGAATCTTTAAGGTTGAAATGAGACCAGATGTTAAAACTGTTGGAAAATTGTAAAATGTCATGGAGATAGACATCATGATTTTTATTTTTAGTCAAACTAAAATACAAATAACCTGCAGGCAGGGTTCATAGCTTGCTGCCTTTGTGACCCTCCTGGCTAAGCACACTATTTATTTAGTACTTATACAGACAGGATGCCCTCAATAAATATTTATTGAATGCATAAGTAAATTCCCCGGCTCAGGTAAAGGCTGTTCTAATGTAACCTAATGGAAGCACCCCTTGCTCAGAAGGTTTAGGCAAATAACTCATTATTTACTATGGATTTCAAGTGGCTTTAGTAGCTTATATATCTATCCTGATACCCTAGAGTTTGGGAGCCATCTTAAATATTGCTTGAAAGAATAGAAAGGATCTATAAGATAATACATTAAGCCTTTGCTATTTGAGAGGGATACTTCCCTAAACCCTCACAAACCTCCAAATTTGCAAATACTATGATAATGTACACTTTCCATCATTGAATACAGTAAAATGTTTGTAATCAGATTTTTTATGATTCTATAAATCTACCTGCCCTTGGTCTTGAGTTCAACTAGTTGGATTTTGCTTTCTCTTGTGAGGTAGTCTTTTCTGTTAGCTCCTTGGCCTGCCCTGTAAATAGGCCCCAGCAGGCTTCCTGATTTGTCTGAACACTGAATCTGAAATAAACAGAGTTTATGCCTAAATTGACCGTCCTCCTCAACTTTGAATCTTTTCTACCAGGAGAACAATTCAAAGACCTTAACAAAACTAGTAAGGCCAGGTGAATAGTCAGGAGATTGAGGAGACTTGAAAAAAGTGGGTGTTTTCAGCTCATTGGTCCTGTCAGAGTTTTCATCTTGTTTTACAGAAACTAGGACTCAGGAAAATTTAATAACTTGTCCAAGGTCAAGGAGCTGAAAGAATCGGGATTTCAAACTCTGCTGGAATCTATATTTCATATTCTTAACCATCTTGTTCTATGGTATTGCCAGGGACTCTTTTGAATATCAGGTTTTAATTTTTTTTAAATTTTTACTTTTTTCCTGTTAGGTACTCAGTAAATGCCCAGATAGATTTAAGAATTGTGGGGAATAATTTAGACTTCCTATGTAATTGGAAGGTGAATTTTATTCTGCTTTAAATGTCTCTGAGAACAATGGAAAGGATTAAGCAGCTGGTAAGTAATTAGGGGTCTGGACAGCTGAGCCCCACACTGAGCAAGATAGACAGGCTGGCTAGTGGCCGTGAGGGCGGGACCCAGGCACTCAGTGCCAGTTTTATCTGGCAACTTGGTGACCCTGGGGATTCTGATCCCTGCATCCCCACAGCACCTCCACTGCTATGCTTAATAATGCCTGAATCTGTCAGCAGGAGCCCAGGCATCTCCAATTCTCTTGCTGATGTACCTCTGCCCTCAAAATAAATCTGGGATGAGGAGGACCTGCCTAGAGCCACAGCAAAAAAAGGGGTTTAATTTTATTACTGCATTACCAGAGGGTTCTCTTTTGTGCTGCTTTCTCACCACCTGCTTGGTCTGTTGAGGATATAAAACGTGTCCTCCCATCACAACACTCCTCCCCATGCTCTGTCTCAGGTCATCTGTCAGGCAGCCCTCACCTCACTTATCCTGCTCCCTTAGTTAGGATAACAAAGGTAGGTTCATCCTCCTGTCAACTGCAGCTTCCTAGGGGAACACTAAACCATCTCCAGTTCCTCTCCTATTTAAATTTGGAAGCATGGGTCTCTTCAAACGTTGCGGGATGAACTGTTTTCCATCGGGACCCTTGATCTTTACTCCAGTACACTGAATACACATTTTGGCCAAATGCTAACAGGCCAGTGTTAAAATTCATTTTTGGTTAAAGTTGAGGCTAAAGCTAAAAATCACCATCATATAATGACATTCTAGGTCATAAGGATACATTTGAACATGTATCAGAATATTTATTATTAAAAATCTAGTAGTCACCTTTCACAAGATTGGTATTATAAACCAGAGACAATATTTACTAGGCACCATTAGCTGCTGCATTTTTTGTGTGGTCACTATAATGTACATGTGTGATACAAAATGAGTGCTCACTTTCAAATGAGGTTGGTGGATAAGATATTTTAAGGCTTGTTCTTTCAACGTAAGATTCTGCTGGGGGTAAAGCTGCCACCATATTATTAAACCTTTCTCTTTCCTAGTAACCAACTAAGGCTAATGATATGTCTTCCTCATCTTTTGTTCTTGAACATTTGTTCATGGTGATGCATTTTAATTGAAGCAGTCTTCCCCAAACGAAGCTCTGGGCATTGTTTGAGAAAGATGCTTTCTTAAATTTCAAAAACAGTCTTACATGTTGTTTCATGTTATAAATGATAGCACTGAAAACATTTCTCTCAAATATAGACATATGATACAGTTTAATCTCTATTATTTCCCCTTGTATTGTTACTACATTTAAATTTTTATAAAACACTAGTTGACTTAGGAGGGAATTAATGTTCTTAAATCTATAAGCAAATGCTCTCTCAATATGGTATAAACTGTCAATCTACATCTCTACTTATTTTCCTACTTGCAAGTCCTTAATAGTTGTTTTGGAATATAAAATTAACAGCTTTCACATCATCATTAATTATAGTAGTGTTTAACTTTTGTAAAGATAAATATGCATTTATACTTGAATGGTTTGAAAGAATTTCAATGTATAAAGCACACGAGAAGATTTTTACTCCAAGTCACATCTAAAATGCCTACCTCCAAGTTACAACCAGAATTTGAATATGAACATTCTGATAATATCAATTAATCAGGATGACATGCCTTGTTCATTTCACGCATGTTATGTTCACTAAAGATGAGGGTAATCTGCACCATCATATGATCATTGATTATTCACAAAGGCAAAGATGGCAGAAATGATATAGATGTTTAGTTTGTTTTGTTTTGTTTTGTTTTGCCTTTCCAGGGTCAAGACTGATGCAGATCTTGTGTTAATACTGAGTCTAAAACCTAATGATGGGTACATCTTTAGTTTCTAGCTTAGATGGCTTTAGGAACAAGCTCAAACCAACACTCCTTTAAAAGAGCATCCCTTCACTTGACCTTAATATTCTCAGTAACTACAATTCTACTATGTCCCTTCTTTCATGGGCACACCTCTCAAAAAAGGTCTTCTTTTCTTCTCATTCATTCCTCAAAGTTTCTCTGAGCTTGCATAGTGGCAGGCAGTGTGGTAGGTCCTAAGGATACAGCTGACTATAAAACATTGCCTTCTCTCACACAGCTTATATTTCTAGAGATGGGAGGATGGGTAAACTTGGGTTTACTATGTATAGCATGTTATTAATGCTATGAAGCAGGAAAGCAAAGGGTGTTGTGGGAACTCAAAGGAATGTGGCACCTAACCCATCCTAGAGCGGCAGAGGAGACTTCTTGGAGGTTCCCACAAAAACTGGTTGGAAGAAAACCTCAAACCAAACCAAACCAAACCAAACCTAAGCATTAATTTGGTTCTTGTTCCAATGGGTACTTTGTAAGAACATTCAATTCCCTTCTTGTAAAATCTTTTTTTTTTCCTTTTAATGACCTCGGAGACTTGTGATCATGCCCTTCACTTTCCTGACACTCATTCTCCTGGCGTCACCTGCTCCTGTATTTTTTATTTGTATTGACATCTTTTTGTGCTTCCTTTCATGACCTCTCTCTTCTCTCCCCTGATGTATGGAAACTCACCCAGGGCTCAGTCCATGGTCCTTGGAATTTTCTTCTCCTTCTAGGAGAGTTCATCAATCCTCAAGGTCTCTCCATACCTCTAGTCCAAAACTTTCCTCATTTAAATATCTTGCACTGAACCTCAAATTACCTGTGGACATGTCCCATTCTTTGTTTTTATGTCTATTTCACTCCTATTATGACTCTCCTTCTGTAGCAAAACCCACCACTAGAAAGAGAATGAATATCAGTCACTAGCGGATCAATTAGAATTGGGTTTCTCCTTCTAGTGAGGTTAGCAATGGTTGCATTTCAAGCCTCATTTCAAATTGTAGAATATCGATTTTATCTCTTGTTAGGGGGATTTTGCACCCCAGGAGACATGTGAAGTAGTTTTTGTTTTATATTTTGGCAGGGGCTGTGTGCATTTCCTTACCTCTTAAAATAATTTCACTGGGAATACATACGGAAATAGGTGTATGATACATTATTATCCATCAAAACAGAATAAGGTTACAAAAATGTGAAATGTTTTTCTATTTAAAAAATAGTGTATGCATATTATGTATGTGTATATGTACCTATACACATATGTTTACATATATACACATATGCATATATATACATACATATGGTGTATGTGTATATTAGTTATTTACTAGTGTTTAACCAAATTACCCCAGAACTTAGGGACTTAAAATCCCAATTATTATCTCATAGTTTCTGTGTGTCTGGAATTTGAGATCAGCTTTGCTGGTTGGTTCCAGATCAGGGTCTCTGGTGTGGTTGAAGTCAGAATTTTGGCTAGGTCTACAGTCTCTGAAGACTTGACTGGGGTTGCGGTATCTGCTTCCAATATGGCTCACTCACATGGCTATTGGCAGGAGGCCTCAGTTCTTCACCATATGGGCCACTCCATTGGGCTGCTTGAATGTCTCCATATGGCAGTTGGCTTCCCCTAGAGAGGGTGATGAGACAAAGTGGGAGAGAAGGAGTGAGAGTGAAGGGAGGAAGGAGAAACTGAAAACTGCAATACTTTTTATGACCTAGTTTCAGAAATCACACACCATCACATCTGTCACATTCTATTAGCTGGAAACCACTCACTAGTCTGACCCACTCTCAATGAGAAAGAAATTAGGCTCCACCTTTTGGAGAGAAGAGTGTCAAAACCTTTATGGGCATATTTTAAAACTACCACAATTTGTGGAAAGATAACTGTAAGAATAAATGCAATATTTTAAAACAATGATTATCTCTGGGAGGTGGGATTATAAATTATTCTTTTATCTATATTTTTCTCATTTCATGGATATAAATATATTCAAATGAAAAACAAACTTAGACAGACCAAAAATGCATAATGCTTATGTAACACTGAACGCATTTCCTGAATATTCTCAATGGATTTACTTAAAATGGTTTGGCCAGAAATGAATCCATGACATAGAACTTCTGAAATACACATCATTATTATCCTCAGTTTATAGGTGATGAAACTGAGGCATAGAGAGTTGAACTGAAGTTAATGAACTAAATGAAACATCCATAATACATACTGGGCTGCATAGAGTAACACTGTAGATCATACAAACAATAGCTCAGGGATATAAAAGAGTCAAGGGCTTATCTAGTCAGGGCAAACTTCATAGAAGAGGTAGACAGGGAGCTGTGTCTTGAAGGAAAAGTGGAATTTGGGTACTCTAAGGATGACTTTCCAAATGAGGGACACAGTCAGACTGAGGTTTAGAAATGGATTGAGGCCTGGCCTTTCCAAGGATGTCCCAGTGAGAAGATTGGCCCACATAAAGTGGAGGGATTCCTAGTAAGTTGTGTGAGTTAAGGCAAAATGGATTAAGATGGGGGAATAAGGGTGGAATGCAAGATTCAGAGGACCCCAGCTACAGGCAGGAGGTTTGCCTCTCTCAAATCGTGTTCACACACAGACTTGAAGATCTTGGACTTGTACCACCAGGAAGGAACTTAGAAATTTCCTGGTCCATATCTTTTATTTTAAATATGGAGAAATAAGACCCATGAAAGAAAGTGATTCATTCATCCCAATTATTTATTATATTATGTTAGAGATTGTTGGACTGTTAGGGTATTTTTCTTTAAAAATATATTTATTACTATATTTTTGCCATTTTTTTTTTTAGTATGAAGGTTAAAAATCTTCTTTTCTAAAATGGGCCACTGCAGGCTACAGCTTATTCCATACTGATTGAATTTATATGAAGTCTGTATGCTAGACTAGGACACTGGAGTCAAAGAAGATCTATTTCCAAAATCACCTAGTGCCCTTCATGTTGATGTGGGGAGATTTATTTATTTATTTAGTACAACATGTTCTGGATACAAAGGCCTTTTCAACCCAGGTATGCAAACCTGACTCCAAGGATTAAGCAGCTTAAGGTCCATGAAAATTTGGAAATCACCGAAGTTAGATATTTTAAGCAGACATTGGAATTTTATAACTCTCAGAAATAATTACCAGATAGAAAGCTTAAAAATATCCAAATAACCAAAGACACTTGTTTTGTTTCTGTTTATCAAAATCTATGTTAAAATGAGGCACATAAAGAGCTGGGATCAGTTCTACAAGGTACTTAGTAACCATTTGACACTGTGGCTTCTTAGATGATCTCATACTGCGAATTACTTACATAGGCTGGATGAAACAATTCTTTTCCTTAGATGACTAATGATAACTTGTGGGTTTAATCCCCTCCCCCATGTTGTTTTTTTTTTTTGAGCAAAGAACCAAGGAGGTTTTGCTACAAATTAGATACGGTTCCAACTTCTAGATCATTTCCAATTTCCTAGTTCAGACTAAAGATCAGAGGTGATTAAGAGTACACATCTATGGCCCTGGGAACTAAATAGGACAGCTTTACCTTGCTGGAAAATTTCCAAGGTACCCATAGTGCCTTATGCATGGACTCTAGTAGTTGCCAAGAATGAATTATAGTTTGCTCTTTCAGCCTCCCTTCTCTTTCCTCCCTTCATCCCTCCCGCCTTTCCTTCCTTCCTAGCAACAGTGTAAGATAAACAATATGCAATTATTGCTGGGGCACTTCAAAGCCAATCAGGGAAAATAACTGTATATGTGACATTGTCAAAGAGGTCAGGCCATTAGCAGGGCAATTAATGTACCCGATGGTGCCTCTCATTGAGGATCAAGTCTCCTTAGTAGCTAATATGGGCAAAATGATCTTCAAAAATCCATTAAGGCTCTCAGATAAATGCCCAAGGGAATTAGTTCACTGGCTGCCTCTATGGGGGAACACTGCTCTTCCCTGACCTGGGGCCTTCTTGCCCAGTCATAGCTCTAGTCTCCCTTAGGTGACTTACCTGGCTCAGATCTACATCCCAGGCACTGCTCAGCTTTGCCTTCTTCTCACTCTCCCTGACATTTGGGGGCCTCCTATTCACACACTCACATGATTCTCAGTGGACTCTTTCTGATTTTCTTCCTCCCCTACCCAGAATCATTCAATCCACCCTAATTGTCCCTGTTGCGTTACCTCTTCTCAAGCTTATTATTGAGTACCATTTCCTCTGCATTTTTCTGTCTCTTTGATTTTCCTCAGTTGTACATTCTATTCTTCAAAACTTTACTATAGTATTTTAAAAAAGAAGATTTCCCCTGCTAATGGAGATGAAATTGTGGGTGTATAAAGCACACATTGAGCAAATGTTTTCCAAAGACAGAACGTATGATTTTCCTCTCGCTCTCTCAATATAATTTTTTAAAACTACAACTTTATCTTGGAGTGAAATTATGCTACAGATGTAATATTGGGAGGGGGGAAGCCCAATACCTGGTTATTCAGTTATAATTTCCGTCACATAGTAATCAGATTTCTGCTGAGATAATGCTGCATAGAAAACAGTGTCCCAAATCTCAGTAGTTTACAACAATAGGCATTTATTTTTCTCGCTCTTGGGTTTACAGGTTGACTGGGAAGGCGGCAAGTAGGTACATGTAATTGCAACACAGACATGGGGCAGGAACCAGCAGGAACAGGTGGGAGAAGGCGAGACTCCAGAGGTGGGCAGGTGGTAAGTTTACAAGAACTTCATTTAACAAACAGGCAACGGGGAGCCCCAGAGCTTTTAAAGTAAAGAAGTGCCATGATTTTATTTTCAAGAGTAACACCAATGTTTTATATAGGTTGGACTGGAGCTGGAGTTGCCTGGAGTCAGGTGCCCACCCAGAAGGCTCTTACAGGAGTTGAGATGGGAGCTGGGGAGTCTGTGAAATAGAGTCTGGCCATATGGATGGGGTCCAGAGCACAGATACTAGAGATTCATTCTAGGAGGCAGAAACTGATAAACTATTCAATGTAGGGAGTAAGGGAATGAGAGGCTAGGATGAAGCCAACGTTCCAAGGCCATCTGAGAAGAAACAGTGCATCCCTGGAGAGAGTAGGTAAATACAGGAGAAGCAGGGAAGAAAATGAGGCCCCTGGTATCCTGAAGACCCCTCCAGGATCAAAAGGGGCAGACCTGCAAACTTGTTTTCTTAGCCATAGAATTAGTTCAGAATATGGGAAAGGTAGCTCGATGATGAGATGCAGGATGATGATGACAATTATCATTAATGATGTTGACAATGAGTCAGATGTCTCTTTCCACAGATCATCTCATTTGAGCCTCACAACAATCCTATGGAATAAGTACTATTACTATCTCCATTTTACAGATTAGGAGCATGACACACAGAGTTAGTGAGATTCCAGAGCACACAGCTAATAAAGGGTAGGGTGGAAATTTGATCTCAGGTGTGTCTGCCCCCTCTTCACCTCCTCTTGGTGAAACAGTTGTTACCCTAATGCTGGACTGATATTCAGAAAGAGCAGCCTGGCCTATGCCTAGAGGAATGTTCTCACACCTCTCTGAAGTCCTCTCGAAAGAGTCTGAATTATAACTCAGTGCTTTTATTTTATACAATCATTGTTTGGTTGATTGATTGGTTGCAGTAGCTTCATGGCAATCATTTTCCTAGCTAATAAAGTTCACCCCTTACATAAGTAGCATTTTTTTTTTTTACCTCACAAAGATCATTCACATGCATCTTTTCATTTGCTCTTCGCACAAATTCTGAGGGCAATGCAGGGCAGATGTTATGATCACCACCTTTTAGTCTAAAGAGCAACATACTTTTTCCTTAAAGGGCCAGATTGTAAATGTTTTAAGTTTTATGAACAATAAGGTGTCGGTGGCACTACTCAGTTCTGCCATTATAGCATGAAAATAGCCATAGACAATGCAGAAATGATTGTATTCAGTTGTATTCAATAAAACCTTATGTACAAAATTAGTTACTATTTATATTTGGTTTGTGAGCCAAAGTTTGCCTGCCCTTGCTCTAGATGAATAAACTTCCACTCAAAGTGATTAAACGAACCACCCAATTTCACACATCTAGTAGAGGTAGAAATGGAACATAGGCTTTCTGCTTGCTTTATTCATTCAATAAATATTTATTGAGTCCCTATTATGTGCCAAACATTGTTCTAAGTACTGAGGACAAAGAAAGTCCCTACTACAATGTAGTTTGCATATTTTGGGAAAACAGATAATGAACAAAAAAATGAGCAAAGAAGATGACTTCAGAAAATGGTAGGTGTTATGAAGAAAATGCAACTGTGATAGAAGACAACTTTAGCTACAGGAATCAGAATAAACTAGTTTGAAAGAGAAAAATGTGAGCTGAAATCTGGTGAAAGAGAATAAGTAAATTATGCAGGGATTTTTGGGAATATTACTCCAGGTAAATGGGGTAGCCAGTGGAAAAATAAAACGAGTGTGGCCAAAGCAAAGTAATCGAGGAAAAGAATAAGATCTAAAAAATAAACAGGGCAGATAAGGGCAAGAATTAAAAACCATGGCAAAGAATTTGTATTTTATTTGAAGTGGGAAGTCGGTGCCTTCCTGATGATAACATGCTGTCTTTAAATCTATTTGTGTCTCCTCTGCTATATTGGTTGACTGATGGATTCTGTCACTTAAATGCCTTCAAGGCATGAAAGACCCATCAACATGCTGGGCTCATTGACGACCCTTTGAGGGGATACATTGAATAGATCATCTTTGGAGGTTTCTGAGAAGCCTGTGCCTAATGCTTTTGCCCAGGGACAGCATGGTGGCCCTTTGTTCTCTCCTGGGGCAGTTCTGGACGTCATCCAGACCATCTGCTCTGGCCCAGGCTCCCTGGCCATAGGCTCTGCCACCATTTGCCAAAATGCTCCAAGAGCTAAAAGTGAGATTTCTCTAACATCAGAGCCACTTTATCAGGATGAACCATCATGGTGGATTAACTGTTTTTTGGCAATCCAATGCTAAGAGTACATACAATTGACCAGCTGTAGATAAACTTTTCTGTCTCTGTTATCTCATCTGTAAACTCAGAGTTTTTGGATAGGTGAAATAAAATTATGTATTTTAAAAGCCTAGTATACTACCTAGGCCATAATGCCTCCAGTGGAAGTCAATTCTCTTGCCTTCCCAATTGCTCTTGTATTTAGTGGTCAATAGTCAAGTCCCACTGAAAGCAGTGTTTCACTTAGCATCTTCATTTTATCAGGACTTTAAAAAGTACTAAAAGATTAGAAGTCGTAATTGGAAATGAACTAATGCAGTTTGGGCATCTTTGAAATGACTGACTTTTTAGAGAATTGTTGTGGTGAGTACTAATATGCTCCTTCACCCAGATCTCTCTTCAATGGAGTATGGGTTGTCCTAGCCACCAGGAGTGCTGTCAGCTGTCAGCCTTCAGTGGAAGCCCCTTTGGAGATGGCCTTTGGAGATTGCCTCCAGTGGCCCACTTCTAATTACTGACTGACGAGGGAGTATAAAGATCGGACTATTTGGACCCAACTTGAGACAACTATGAAAGCTCCAGAGCTTCTTAGGTGGTTTAGCTGAAGCTGTCATTGAGCCTGCATTGAAGCTCAACTTCTCCCTCTATTCAATCCTGCTGCTGGCTCCTCTTTTCCACAGGGGTTGATCCTAATATTATGCCCTAAAAAATATCGTGCAGGGTTAAACTATACCCAGAGCCTGCTTTCCAGAATATTCAAACTATCACAACTGTGTACAGGTGTTTTGTCTTTTAGCATTCCTGTGACCATCTATTAATGAATTTGGTACTCATGCAAAGTACTCCTCTACTATTGTTACTATTTATGGACTACATCTGTCTGAAAGGGTATACAACCCAATGTATTGCTTACAAAAGGCTTTTCTTCTGTAAAGTTTAAAAATGACAGAGAAGTAAAATATTCACTCGAGCACCTTGAACATATAATTTCTTTAACTAAAGGGATTTTAAGCGATCTTTGATTACTAAATGCCCATAAATTAAACATGAATGATATGGATGTATATCAAGTGAGAGATTAATTAGAGACTTATTTATGAAGTTATGCATCATATCAGCATGTGAGGGAAGGATAGGCAAATACTGGCATTTGAGGTGTTAATTCTGGGTTAGAAAGATTAAGAAATTTAGAAAAGCATAAAAAAGATGGTGTACCATATTTATTTGAATCCCGGGCAGCCTGGGAGTTTGCAAATGCTTTAAAAATGCACGTACATGGCAGCGTGTGTCCTTAGCCAAGCATGTCCTTGGGCAAATTAGTCTTAGAGAGGTTAAATGAGGGTTGTTGTGGTGATTAAATGAGAAAATGGATGGATGGTACATGGTAAGTGCTCAATAAATGTTAGCTGCTGCTGTTGTTGTTATTCAAAGTGGCATCTGGCTAGCAGTCCCCAGGGAAGCTTCTCTCAATATCTAACAAAAGCACTAATGAAGGCCTAGGAGAAAAAAAAATAAAGCTCCCAACATGGAAAATAAGACTGGTGGGTAATATGATACCAGAACCTTGAAGAAACTGGAACTGATTCTAGGACAAAGGGAGCTGGGTTTGGACACAAAGACAACTCAATAAATGGTAGAAAAATATTTTTTGCTTCAGTTACTAAAGATTAATAGAGAGTCAGGATTTGAATCAGCCGGAAACTTGGCTTATATCTCTTTTGCACGGGGCCTTTGCCGGAAGACCCTCAGGTAGCAATGCAGGCTGGGAATTGCAGTTTTTCGCGTAACATATCAGTTCAGAGTACCAGAGAACCAGATGGTTGGGTAGGAAGAAGATCCCAGCTCAGAAGGTACAAAGACAAAGTTAAGCTTTATTTTAACTTGCACATCAACCTGTCATTTTGTTGTAAATAGAAGGATAGTCTATCGTTAGCACAGGACACAGGACAGTGTGTAGGACCAAGGACTAAGATGAATAAAAAAAAGTAACAATGGGACCTGAGAAAAATACCACAGACCAAGGGGACAGTATCTAGAAGACTCAGAAGAATAACAAACTTCAGATAATTAAGTGAATCCACAGGAAAACCTCAGAAAACTGATTTGATATTTGCAACAGAGCACAGAAAGGTACATTCTTCATGAGGTAGCTGCAAAATATTAGAAGGACAGTACTGTAGATGATTTCTAAATTCTGATTATAAAATCAAATAAGTGTGTCAAAAATTATTTCATAATGACAAGATAACATGATTTTTAAGAAGACGATAGATTTAAAAATCATTTATTATGTCATTAATAAAAACTGAGAAAGTTGATTTTGCCTGGTAGTGAACATCAAGAATGTAAGACTGTTATATCCCTTGTCTCAAACAGGGGAGTCTCAAATGATATAGTTTCACTCTTTATTCATACAGATTAGATAGAGTGTAAATTGTTCATAAAAATAACTTCTAAATGACTATTAACAAAATTAAAGTCAGTTATTATCAAAGAACAGAAAGCAAGGGAAACCAGAAGAAATAATTCAAAATATGAGGATATAGAATAAGATGACAGAAACCAAATTAATAATAATAAATGTAAGTCGGTTAAACTAGTGGGTTTCAAAATTTTAAGCACTTGAATCTTATTTTCCAATGAAATACTATGTTTAAACACAAATTACAAAGCTGTACTTTTTTCAGTTGCATTTATTGATTGTAAGGTCAATTAATGAGACCAAAATTAACGAAAAGTAGCCTCCACTGTGTTCATATCACCATCTTGAATGGTCAATTTTTCTGAAAATTGATCTGCAGATTAGTGCAATTCCAATCAATATACTGTAGGGGCAAAGAGGAAAAGCTTTCCCTTTCATTCTCTAAAAGTTCCCTAAAAATGAACTGACAAAAGGCAGATTAATAGCAGAAAAGGCATACAAATATATTTTAATGTGCATAGCATGGGAGAATCACAGGAGAATGATTACCCAATAATGCAGTGGAATACAAGTGCTTATGTGCCCTTCTTCATAGGGGAAGCAGAGATGAGGGAAGTGTGGCAATTTGAGGTATAGTAAATGATTTTTAGGGAGAAATGGAGAAATGAATAGGCCTAATTCTCAGACAATGGCTAGTGAATAATTTTCTTTGGAAACTGAATGGAATAGAAAGCACACGACTGAGCTCTGCGTATAGTGTTTAATTTTCAGTCTCTTCAAGTCTGGTTTCTAGGCAAGTAAGGAAAATTCAGAGAATATCTTCATCCTGTGCTTTTGGAGGGACAGAGGATTGAGAGATAGGGCAGGAGAAAGTCAGAGAGACTTAGGCTGTTTCTTTAGTTCAGTCATATTTCAGGGGGAAATATTCTGGTTTCCTTAAAAACAACATAAATTTTACTATAGCTTGACAAAATGAGTCTAAAGAACATTTTGGAAAAAAAGAGAAACTGAACAACAAAGACTTAAAAATGGAAGTATAAGGGGTTATACCAGACATTAAAATGTACTGAAAAACTAATAATTAAAGACATGATACTAGTTCCAAAATATTAATAGAATTTTAAAAATCCAAGTGCGAGGAAATGAAATTATTTTTTGGAGGGCAGTATAGGCTTCCCCTAGGTAAGTGTTCTAGGAACCCATCGGCTTCCATGTTACCAGCTCGCATTGTTGTGAGAGGCTGCATTTGGCTTCAGTGAATTTTCTGGGGGGAGTCTTTCAACGCATTTGCCCATTTCATGATGGGTGATTTATGAGTGTGTCTGCCCACACCACGCTGAGTGTTCAGCAGTGTTTGACATGACCCCTGTGCCCTACCCTCCCTATTCACCCAAAATCACCCTGTGTGACTTTGTTTTTGGTTTGTTTACCCAGATTTTAAAAAGTCCTCAAAAGGAAACATTTTGCCACTGTGGAAGAGGTGAAACAAAAAATGGCAGAAACACTAAAAGGCATCCAAACTGATGAGTTCAAAAACTGTTTTGAGCAGTGGAAAAAGCATCTCAATAGGTGTCTTGCATCAAAGGGAGAGTACTTTGAAAGTGACTGAAGTTTAAACATGTAAGAATAAATAGACAATTTTTAAAATAAATAATTTCCGAGTTTTGGGGTCTCCCCTCATATGTGCATGTTTTTATATTTTTTTAAATGTAGGAAAGATTGTACTTCAACTTAATTAGGAAAGTATACATTATTCAATAAATGATGTCAAGTCAGGTGGCAAACGATTTGAGAAAAAATTCAATCAACAAAATTAATTATAAATGTAATAAAGACGGAAATGTTAAAAGTGAAGCTATAAGAGTAAGAATAGCACAAAGAATAGAATATAGACAATAACATATTCTTGTGGTGGAGAATCACTTTCAAAACATGACACCAATGGCTTAAATCAGAGGTCCACGGCTGAATTGAGACTGTAACCACACCTATTCATTGACATACTGTCTATAGCTCTTTTTGTTCTACAATGACAAAGTTGAGCAGTTGCAACAGAGAACACTTGACTGGCAAAGCCTAAAATATGCATTTTCTGACCCTTTACAAGAAAAATTTGCTGACTCCTGGTATAAACCATAAGCTGATTTTATTTGTTCAAATCTAAAATTTTCACCACAGTAAATAACATTGTAAACAATAAGGAACTGGGAATATTTATAATATATATGGCTTTAAGATGGTTGCAATATCTATGATAGATACATAAATAGCTTTCACAAAACAGTAAGAAAAGTTGTACACTAGTAGGAAAATGGTTAAAATACAAAACAGGCAGTGCACAGAACGGGTATTATAAACCAATGAAAAATATCAGCTCTCACTAGCATTCAAGGAAATGCGTTTTCAAAAATGCCACAGATAGATAATAGGCAAATCAAAAGAAGGAAAATACTCAATGTGGGCCAAAATGTGATAAAACAGATTCTTGTGGGCTTTTGGTGAGTGAGAAAATTGAACGCATATAGGAAAAGCTTTAAAATGTATATACCTTTTGATAAAGCAACTCCACTACTAGGATTTACCCTAAGGTCACAATTAAGGAGAGGTACAAAGATTTAGTTCTAAGGATGTCCATTGCAGGATTGTATATAATGGTAAAACATTGGGAACGACTTTAAATACAAAAGGATATGGCATTGCTTAAGAAAATTATCAATTCCTGGGATAAAATATTCTAAGCTATTAAAAATTACGTCACTGACCATTTTTTAAAGCACAAATACTCAGAATATTTTCCTGAGAATAAAAGATAGGCCAAAAAGCAACAAATACATTGTAATTTCATTTCTGAAAAGAAATTCACACCAGAATCTTTGGGATACATAAGTTAATATTAGTTATAGCTGCCTATTTTTATTTTCTCCTCTTTGTTTATTCATATGTAAGTGTTTTATTGAACTGTCTCGTCTCATCACTGTGGGGTACAAAGAGGAAATGGTTTTATTTTTCTCCATTCTCAGCTCTCACTCCCACAACTGTGCCATATGAAAAATCCCTCCCTGCTGGGTCACAGACTCCTTCAGGACATCTTGGGATGATTCTTTAACTTTGCTTTTAGATATTAAAAATCTGTGCACTTCATTTACCCTTCAGAACTTTTCTCTTTCCTCAGGGCTTGTCAGGGCTTGAGGGGCATGAAGTGAACATGGTTTGTTTGGGCTTCTCTGGGATGCTCCTTCTCTGCCCCTCGCTCTTCCTGCCACTTGTCTGGTATAGGCAAGAGAAAGGAGGAGAGATTTGGGAAAAGATTCAATTACTTAGCTGGGCTCCTTTGCAAACTACTCCTGGTTCTTGCTACTTCTCTGACAGGACTTCAATGCCTTCTGTGTGGCGAGATCTAAACCCCTACTCTCTTAAGGGGCAATGAGATGTTTATCATCTGCCTCTCTTTGGTCTCTTCCAACTCCCACCTCTGCTGCCGGCCTGCTCAACCACCAGACTCTTGAGGTCAGGGGACCTGCAAACTTGCTCATTCTTGGCTTCCTTCACATGAATGCCAAAGCGAAAGAGGGAAGTTCCAACTGCTCTGCCTCAGCTCTGCTGCCTGTTCCACTGCTCTCCTCTGCTCAGAAGGGCCCAGGAGTAGACCAGCAAGTTGTCTCCCTAGTTAGATGTCAAGACAGAACCAGGCACCAGTCTCCAGACCTTCAAGGGACAGCCTAGGTCTCTACTGGTGATTCCCATGGAGCCTCTCCTCTGACTTGACTTTCATCGTGTTTTGTTCAGCTTTGACTAAAGGGAGTACTTTGGTCTATTGTAAGGTGGGGAAGGGAGGGAAAGGAACTTGACAGCTCTCTGCACTTCTGCAATGAGTTAGAACTCCAGAAATGGCCCCATTTCTCCTCTCCCTGTCTTCTCTTATAAATTGAGGGTGATGGAATGCTTACAATCCCAGTGGAATTTTTTCTTGGAATATTATAGAAAGTTCTTTGTGAAGAATGCACTGATGAATAATGTTACGAAATGTGAAAATTTGAAATTATTTGAATATTTTTTGAAATAATGTCATGAAATGTGTGGGCAGTTGGAATGACTTGCCTTACCAGATCTCAAATATGTTATAAAATCACAACATAATTATGACCAGAAATATTGAATGTTCAGTGTAAGAGAACAGAGAGCCCTCAAATAGATCCCAGCATATGGGCATATGGAAGACCTTAGAATATGCTAAAAGAAATATCACAGACTAATAGGAAGGGATGACATATTCAACAAAATTGCTGAGAAAGTTATTTGGGAAGAATACCATGTTATATCTTCATATTATACATCAAAATAAACTTCAGATGGATTTAGAACTAAAAATATGACCACAAAAACTCTAAGGATAAAATAGATAGTTGTAAAATTGATTTTGAATTGAGGAAAAAGACACAAAAGAAAATGATTCATAGTTTTCTGTTAAATAAACAAATATGCAACTATTTTTTATAGATACATTGAAAACTCCATCTATCTTTGTCTTATTTATTTGGTTTTTTGATTTGGAGTCTCACTCTGTTGTTGTCCAGGCTGAAGTGCAGTGGCACGATCATGGCTCATAGCAGTCTCGATTTCCTGGACTCAAGTGATCCTCTAGCTTCAGCCTTTCAAGTAGCCGGGACTACAGGCATGTGTCACCATGCCCGGCTAATTTTTTTATTTTTATTTTTTGTAGAGATGAGGTTTTGCTATGTTGCCTAGGCTAGTCTCAAATTCCTGGACGCAAGCAATCCTACCACCTTGGCCTCCCTAAGTGCTTCGATTACAAGCATGAGCCACCATGCCTGGCCAAAAACTCCATCAAAACAGAAGCAAGTAAGATATGTTGAATACATTCTGGTGTATTAGGCAGACAATAGGTTAGTATATTTAACATATAAATTCACTACCATTCAGCAATCAAGATACTGATGTCTCATGGAAAAATGAACCAACACAGAAACAGAAAGGAAAGGTGTACTAATGATTTCAAATGATATCAGAAACGTATCTGACCTTCCTAGTAATGCAATACCCAAACAACAATAAATACCTTTTCACCTCCAGAATAACAAGAGGTTTTAAAAATGTCCAAAGATGATGACAGTACAGTGAGATGATCATTTTTATCCACAGCATATGAGAGAGTAAATTGGCCTAACCTTTTAAGTAAACAATTGAGCATAACGTAAACAGAGCCTGAAAGCTACTAGTCCTCCTCCACTCAGCTGTTTCACTCTCAAGGGACAATTTGAATGCACAATACAATTTATGCACAATAATATTAATCATATATTTATTTATCATCATCAAAAATTGAAAATAGACTATTATCCTTTTATTGGGTATTCAGAGAAATAAATTACAATTATCTCCACTGAATGGTTTTAGTATCTGTGAGATATGCCAAATATTCCATGTGTTGGAGAATTTTAATTGACATGGCTAAGTGTGTATGAAAGAAAGCTAACTACAAAACTATGTATAGCATGACTGATTTTTAAAAAAAAATCTTACAAATATGGCTCTGATCACTTTAGTGTGCTTATGCCTATTAGATTGTGCTTTATCCATACAGAGAGAACCTCCGCAAGGCATGAGAATTTCAGCTCAAAAAGGAAACAAAAGAGATTTAGTCCTACATTCCAGTTATAGCAATCATCCCCATTCTCTTCACTCTCCTTTCTCAATGTGTCCTTTATCAAAGGTTTTTTGTTTTTGTTTTTGTTTTTAATTGTAGTAGATTGTACCCAGCACTTTGGGAGGCAGAGGTGAGAGGATTGCCAGAGCTCACTTGTTCAAGACCAACCTGGGAAACTTGGTGAGACCTCTTCTCTACAATAAATTAAAAAAAAAATTAGCCAGGTATGGTGGTGTACACCTGTGATTCCAGCACCTTGGAAGGTTGAGGCAGAAGGAGTGCCTGAACCCAGCAGGTCGAGGCTGCAGTGGTCGTGAGCATGACACAGCACTCCAGCCTGGATGACGGAGTGAAACTCCAACTAAAAAAAAAAATTATAGTAGATTGTAATATTCAATTTCTATTTTCTTATTTATATATCTAAGTAATATCTATTTATCTTGTATTACTTACATTTTGTTTGAGAGACATTTAGCATACAATAAGCTGCATGTATTAAAGGGTCCAATTTGGTATGTTTTGACCTGTGTAGATGCGTGTAAAACCATGACCACAACCAAGATAATGAACATAGCATGATTGGGATTTTATTATGAAAACGTATGGCCTGAAAAGATCAGATCATTTATATTTAGCAAATTTGATTTTACTCTTTTGAATGTGTTTTTAAAATTTTATATGATGTGCATGTGTTACTTTTATGAGCAGAAAAACCTTGAGAAAAATTTAGTGAGTGACTGAGAATGGGTGGCAAAGTGGTAGGTCGAGAGTCACTGCCTTATGGAAACCAAAAAAGAGAAATTCTTAGTGAATGAAGAAGGTTCAGGACTTTGAAATCCCTTGTATCAGATAGCAAAGAGTCCAGGGCCAGTTTTGTGGAAAATTGATAGCGGATAGATATATATATTAAGTGGACTAAGAAATGAATGGACTTAGCAGACTGAAAGAGGAAGGATCAAGATAAGCCTTGACCTTGAGGAGGGATACCTCCTCCCCTGAGACCAGAAGTAATGAAGCTAGAGTGAGAAGAGATTTAGACAGACTTTTGTGTTGGTGAGCGGAGAGTTGACCTCTATACATCAGACTTCACTTTTGCCTGTGGTGCAGGAGGCAAGGCCAGCTCTTAGCAATAATATGGTTTAGGTGGCGTGCTAGAGGGCGCTGGTGAATTTTGACAGTGGGAACTTAGAAGTGGCAGGAATGAGGAGTACATACCTGCATCGAAGAACTACCTGGTGGCGGAAGAGTACTGTTTGAAATAGTCCCTATTTTGCTGAATAGTCCCTGTTTCGCTAAATTTTGCCAGTAGATGGGGCAGAATAGGAGAAGTGAGATGTGCGATTAATTCAGCCCTGGGGGTTGACAAAGAAGGGGACATGGGTAAACAAAGAAGCAAAGAGTTAGAGCTACAATTTAAGTCAGGGATGCTTTAACATCGCAGGAGCAATTGTTAGCTGAAATGTAAATTAGAAATGCCTACTGTTTTAAAAAGAAGAAGAGTTTATGTTTTTAAAAAATTATTATTATTATTGGTACACAGTTGATTTTTATTATATTCCAGTTGGACTATCACATTCTCCTCCAGCTAATTCTTCACCCAATATCATTTAGTTTGAATTTTTTAACGCTCCCTGTGCTAACTCATTCTGCTGTTACAGTATAGCAGTTTAAAACAGCTCCGTGTTTCAAATCAAATTCCAGAATTAGTACCTGCCCAAAGTAGGCATTGAACAAATATGTTTGATGTATGACCAAGCACTCCTATGCCTCTACAGTCATATATAAAACAGTGCATCATTAAATAATGGTCTTGAGATTCTTTCAGATAGCCACTAATAAGTAAAGGCAGTGTTAGCATTATCTGTAATACATACTTGGGAAGAAAACAATTTATCAGTATTCTAGCATTTCTAAAATGGAGGAATAGCCAACTCAACCAAATCAATGACAAATCTGGTGTTGTCCTCAGTTCTACGCAGATCAGATGACAGCTGCAAATGGATGTTATCTAGTGAACATTTTCCACCATATTATACTTGCTTGCTTTAGGCATCTTCATGTTTTATTAAAGTCACTAAATAAATTGCCATTTCCTTTCCTTGCTCTTGGAATGTTCTAAAGTTTCTGAGAGTCATTACTTTTCAGAGAACAGATGAAATTATAGAACTTGTTTATCAGTACTAGGTATTTTCTTTGAGGGTTGAGCTTCAGGGATAGCATATATTTATTTCCACCAATCATGTAAGTGAAAGAAAATTGTCAAGGACTAATATTTAACAGTCAGAATATATTTGCATTAACCCTAGATCTAATATTCACCAAAGATCATTTTTGGCAGTTTTTGTATGCTTCCTCTCTCTGCCATCCTCATTTAAGCTATCCTTATAATTAAAGAGTTGCTGTCTTGAATTTTTATTCTCAAATATGCCAACCTGTTGTTCATTTCTGTGCCTGAATTTTAGATCTAAATCTCATCTTTTTTTCCAGGAGATGCTTTATACGGTGGCTAGGTAAAGTGACTTTTATACTCTGTTGCTAGTAGTGATGTCTCAGTGAAGGTACTTGAAACTTTCTATGCCTCAGTTTCCTCATCTGTAAGATGGTAATGGTATGTCTGACTTTATGCAACTTTTCAGAGATTCAATATGATTCTGCATAGGAAAGTATTTTGAAAATAATTCAGGACAAAATAAATATAGGATATTTTTCTTCTTGGAAAGATAACTCAACTTAATGCAAACCACAAAGGTTCTCCCTTCTAGAATATTGCCATTGTGATCAGTGGGTATCAATTCTCTTAGTGTTTTGATGAAGCCTTCTGGTTGAACCACTCTTCCACCATTGTTTAGAATCCACTATACAGTATTCATTTTTGGTCTCTTACAGGTGTTAAATTTCAACCCTAGTCCCTAATTATGAAAATTTGGGGCAAAATGGCACCCAAGACTCTGGAAGACGCTTTTAAGACCCTTTTGAAAATTTGGTAGCTGGAACTCAGTAGTCTCCTATTGAAAAGGAAAAGCCATCTATAGTTATTGGAAAATAACTTTTATGTTTAATTTGATCTCATTTCTGATAACTTAATTGTTATGCTGATTTGTTTATAATATCGAAATTACCTCTCAGTTCAGTCAGTAATGATTTATTTTGATATTACAAAAAGTCATTAAAGGTAAGATAATACTCATTCTTCTATTACTTTGCTGCTTTCCTAAAGATAATTGCCTTAGGATTTATAGTTCTCTTATTCCTAAAATAAGAACATTTGCCCACACAAAACTATTTGCCTAGCTATAATAAAATATTATCTACATAGACTTTTTTTGGAGAAAGAAGTATACTTGAATGCTGAACACTTTCACTTTGGATTTAATTTCTACTGCAAACTACAAAGTTTATCCATGTGAAAACAGGGAGTAGGTACAGTGGAATGAGTAGTAGCATTTAATTCTTCAGAATGGAATGACTGGGGGGTAGTTGGAAGAGTTAGGACTTTGTACTAGGATTTGCATCTAAGTTTCTTTCTTTTGTAAAGGCTGTTGTAAGGGTTTCTACCTAGATATACCAATAACAGAGTTACTAAATTACCCCTGATTGTTTGGGGTAGCAGATATTATCAGGGTTCCACCCTTATCTTCTCAGCTTTAACCATTTCATTACATGCCAGCCCAACTTCAGATGCCAGTGATTGCATCTCCGCCTAAGGACTTTGTCTACTTGAGCCAACCCTGCCCTTACCCATAGTAGGCCAGAAGTACACCAGGAAATTAATGCCACCTGAAAGTAGCCTTCAGTCAACAACTTATGAAAACGGCTGAATGAATCCCTCAGCCCCTTTGCTTCTTGGGTGATATAACACTGAGGTGTGCTCTAGACTATTTCCCAGAGTTCTCCAGTGGGATTGAGTCCAGTGGTAACTTCATGGTAATGACCCTTTTATTGACTTTTCCTTCCCTGTCTCACTTCCCCATGCCTTTATTGGTGGTTTTTGGAGTAACCTCCTTCCCCCTCAAAAAAATCTGCACTCCAATACTTGACTCAGAGTTTGTGTCTAGGAGACTCCAGGCTAGGGTAGTTGAAAATCTGGATTTTGTCCATACAAACATGTTTAGGGAGGGAGGTTGACAGCTGTAGTCAGCAAAGGGATCATGAAGGATGATGAGTGACCTTATCGATTCAGATCTTAGAACTATTCAGGAGGGCTGTGCTGGCATCAGAGAGAAGGTTTTTTGTGTAAAGGGGCAAGTGAATAAGTAACTGAATTCATGTAGCTGAGAGAGACATGGGGACGGGGCGGGGGGGGGAGAGAGAGAGAGAGAGACAGAGAGACAGAGAGAGAGAGAGAGAGAGACCTGAGGGACAAGAAAAGAACCTGAAGTTGAGAGTGACATATGAGGGTGTCGGAATCAAAGCTCACAGATGAGGGGAGGGGAGGTAACGGAGTTGTTTGTGGCAATGCAGCGCACAGTTTATTCATCCCACCACAGTGGCAGCAAGAGTTTTCTGATACCACCACCATTTCTACCACATATCAGGCCTTTCATGGTTCTCCCCTCACTCACCCTACATTACCACCACCCCATAGGAGACAGGGCCAGGACTTTTTTGATACAGATATCTGTGCATCTCTCCCCAACTATATTATTTTTAAAAATTAATGTGGATAGATAATTCTGGTGAGATTGAGAAATCTGTAGATAGTTAATATTCCCAGTTAAGGTGCAGAGAGCAGCGCTGCAAAAGGAGCAAGATGTTGTTTGACATTTAAAAATAGACCTTCCTCTACCAATTAGTCTGTTCTGCCCATGGTAACCTTATTCAATGTTATGGTGGTAATCGCTTCTGGAAAGCTTTGACATATTTTATAATTGAACTGCCAGGTTCACACTTAGCTATAATTCATTCACAGATAAGTGTGTCTTGTTAACCAAATTATGTTGACTCCCTTGGAAAGTGATGTGAGGACTTTCCTGTTGCTTGTCTTCATGTGGTTTTACAGTCTCATGACAGACCATTAGCATGATGAAAGATTGATTATTGTCTTGGGTACCAAACTGTAATTTGGCCCCATTTTCATTTTTCTTTTTCATCAGCTGCAGAATCATATGCATTTATCAAAATGGGTGTCATCTGTTTTGAAATTCATGAAGTTAGATTGCACACTTGTCAAACATTTTTTTCTGGCATTGACAAAAACATCAACATCAAGCTTTACTTAAGTTGTTTAGAAATAGAGATGTCCAGGTGAAAGAATGGTGGAATCAAAATGAAAGACTAGGAACTGGAATGGCTCATTCATTCTACCGACACTTTTTTTTTAGTGCATTCAGTTCACGCAGCAAATTGCCAGATATGGGCTTGAGTCTGCAAGGGATTGGAGGGATGTGAGGCTGATTTATTCACTTAAAAGTGTGTTTAGTACCTACAGCGCTTGACACTGAACTAGGCACAGGGGAAACAGCAGTAACAAAACAGGCAAAATCCTTTCCCTCTTAGAGGACATATTCTAGAAAGAGTTTATGTGATATAAAAGTAAGGAGATATTTAGCCCTCATCCTCAAGAAACTTATAGCCTACTTGGAAAGGCAAAGTAAATGCACTAATTTAATCCCAGAATTTTGGGAGGTTGAGGCAGGAGGATTGCTTCAGCCTAGGAGTTCAAGACCAGCCTGAGCAACATAGCGAGATATCGTCTCTACAAAAAAATCAAAAAAAATGAGCTGGGCCTAGTGGCATGTGCCTGTAGTCCCAGCAACTTGGGAGGTGGAGGTGAGAGGATAGCTTGAGTTCAGAAGATCAAAACTACAGTGAGCCATGATGGTGCCACTGCACTCCAGCCTGGTCGACAGAATAGACCCTGACTCAAAATAAGAAAATTACAAAGCAATGCAAAATGGGACAGATGAATAAAGAATGCATTTCATCTGTAGGTGGTTAAGGCAAGCACAGTAAAATAATGACCCAACACTGCCTCTGCTGGAAATTGGCTAGAACCTCCGAGAAGTCACTTAAGTGTTTCTGGAGCAGTGGTCCAGGGGAGTTGAGCTGATGATTACAGCCTCTTGACCATCCATCTTGAAGGCCATTCACAATGGGTAATCTGGAAGAAAAGCAATCTCTAAATGCAACTTTAAAAACGTAAACGTACGGCAAATATTATACCCAACAGTGATGCATGTATTTATTTAAGATTTAGAAACAAGCTAAGATTGCTTGGTTCACTGTTTTGTGGATTTAACATGGTATTAGAGGCTGTAAGCCGAGCAACAGACAAGGAAGACTAATACAGCTTTAAGAATAGGAAGGAAGGAGTTAAATTGTCATCATTTTCAGACAATCTAATTGTTTCCGAGAAAATTCAAGAAACTCAACAAGCTATTAGAATTTAAAAAATTCAACAAGGTTAGTGGATAAAAATAAAACTTAAAAATCATCAGTGTTCCAATACATCAACAACCAACTAGAAAATGTAATTTTAAGAATCCTATTGACAAGAGCAAGAAACTCTCACCTATGAATAAATCTAACAAAAAATATAAACAACTTAATGTAGAAAACTGGGTGAAGAGTGCTACATTCTCTGTAGATGTTACTTCAAAAAAATTGTAACAATTTGGTGTGTTTGTGTGTATAATTTGATAAGATGATCTTAAAATGTAAGGAAGATGTTAAAAAGCCAAGGACACCCAGACAATTTTGAAAAATAAATAAATAAATGAAAGGCACAAAAACATGACCTTTCAGATATATGCATTGCAATATTACGTTAATTAAAACAGTGTAGTATTGCTACAGGGACTAAAAAATAGACCATTTATTACAGGAAACGACAAATATTTCTGTGTGAGTGTGCTTGTGTGTAGCAATGTGTGAATGTGTGCCTTATTTTAAAATAGAACTCTCTTCCAGCCTGCGTTTTTGTTGGAGCATGAAGACAATAAATCCTATGCTCCAAAGACACCACCATACAAACGTTTCAGAGTCAAAATATGACAATTTTTGTTTTTGTTTTTTGAGTTGGAGTCTCACTCTGTCGCCCAGAGTGGAGTGCAGTGGCCGCTCCCGGCCACCGCAGCCTCGACCCGCTGGGCTCCGGCGATCCTTCCGCCTCAGCCTTCCAAGTAGCTGGAACTACAGGTGCGTGCTACCACGCCCGGCTAATTTTTGATTTATTGTAGAGATGAGGTCTCGCCAATTTGCCCAGGCGGGTCTTGAACCCGCGGGCTCAGGCAATCCACTCACCTCAGCCTCCCAAAGCACGGGATAAGCCCTTCCCTTTCGTAGAGAATGTAGATAGCAGTGGTGCCTTGAAGGGGGATTTTTAAAGAAAATTTCTTTGATAGTTGCTGGTTATCTCTCCCCAAATCCCTGCCAGTGCTATCTTCTCCCTCTGCCTCAAGTTAAAGGAGAGGAAATGATTGTAAGAAGTTGGTATGGAGGTTCCACGGTTAGTGGGATCCAGTGGACTGGCGTTGGGTCCCTTGCAGGAGGTCTAGTGGCTATGCGAGGAGTGGGGGCCTGGTTTGACAGTGGGGCAAGGTGCCCCTACGCTGAGATTGATCTCAATTTCTGCACTTTGTTGGTGCTAAGGATGCCAGAGTGGTTCCTATGGGTGAGATAGGGCCAGTGCAGAAGAGAGAGCCAGCCTAGAGCGTTACCCAACTCTGTCCTAGAAAGCCACAACTAGGGACAAAAGGATGCAAAGAGAGAGGAATCTACCTAGAAAAGGCACCCAAAAACAAGGGTCAAGAAGGAAGTGACCAGCCAGAGGACAAGCATTTGCCCGGCTCACTTGAAGCTCACATCAATGCCTCAGAGAGAGTCTCTGTAAAACATTAGAGTGAAGAAGTCAGCTGTAGTGTCTGCCAGGCCCAGTGAGTATAAAGTCATCTTTCACTTCCTCTTCTCTTCTCAGCTTCTTTAGAATCAGAAAGCTGGAGAGGAACGTGGGGGAAGGGGGTTGGAAGCTTTAAGTAGAGAGAGAAAGGGGAAGGATCATGCACTGTTCCCACAACACAGTCTTCTTGTCTGCAGAGGCCCCAGTTGGGTGGGAAAATATAACTTTAAGTCAATTTGAATTTTAATCATTATATAGGACTGAACTTTTATATGTATGCATATATTCAGGCTCCTGTTATAACATCAAGTAGGCATTTCTGAACAATTGCTCATGCTACAAAATCACACACTATAAATAACCAGCTTATAAGGAAAATAGAGTTTGGGCCGACCACTCAAAATATATGGAAATTTCTCACTAGATTGCTAACTAAAACCATAACAATTCTAATAAAAACTCTGGTATAGTCCCATCTTCACTAATATTTATACCCAGTCTCACAATTAGCTGGTCCTTGCCTGCTTTTGGTCATAGATTCAGTCTTTTACCTTTAAGATACAAGATAGTGAGGGTATTCAATATTGATAACTTTCATCAAAACTGAAAATCAGATCCAGGGTGCAGACATTTTAACATTAAGATCTTCCCTCCTTCCCTCCCCCTCCTTCCCTCTCTTTCTTCCTTCTAACTGACCAGTTTTATATACTACCTTGTTCAAAGCAAAGAATCTCAGTGTCAATTTGGGGAAGATGCTAAGAAGTCATTTAATGGAGATTATCGAAAGGAGAGTTTCAGCAAAATCATAAAGGATACTTACCAGCACACTGGTCCACCTCGGCGCTTATTTCTTCATCATCACTTGCTCGGCTTATTTTGATTGCTTGGTTGATGAGTTATTTTGCCAGCCATCCCTTACCTTCATTTGGCCCTCCATCTACTACTCAGTGGCCAAGCCCAGGTCTCCGTGATGTGTCTGATTTGTGTGTTGTTCTTCCTGCATTCTTGTTCTCTTGTGTTTCTGTGCTTTTTGAGTGGTACAAATGTATATGTGCAGAACTTAAAAACAGCCAACTACACTATGTAAATAATAAACACCTCCAAATATCAGCTAAAAATCCTAACATTGTGGCTGTGATAACTATGTCTAGGAAATGATACCATGTAAATGTAAAAAAATCAATTCAACACCAAAAATGTACTAGATGCCTAAAAAGAGAATTATAGATTTCTTTACCAATGACCACCAACTATAGGTAGCTACATTCATGGCAGGAAAGACTCGAGAGAAGGAAGTGAAGTAGAGAGAAAAAGAGATGGGTAATAAGAAAAAGAAGGTATGAGATTATCAGGTTGATGTCTAGAAGAGTCTCTGTTGAAGCCTCTCTTCTCCTTCTACACCTGTGTCAGCCCTTGCTTCCCATAGGGTACCTACCTCTTTCCCTGATAACCAAGTCTCCTGGATTCACTAAACATTTGTTTAATATGTATCTTGACTGCACTAGGATTCATTGATTGTGAAACCTATCAATGTGATTCTGGTTTTTATAGTAAAATTTGTAGCCTGTGAAAGCAGTGTGATTGAGAGAATTGCAATACCATGTTTCTGAGAGATCCACGTAATTGAGGACAATTCTGGAGGAACACTGCGTCTATTTCTGCAATCATCTTTTGTGGTCCTAAGATATCTAAAAGAAATCTAGACTTGAGACTTTATCAGGGGCCACAGGAAAGAAAAGCACCTGGAATCGAAGATGAGCACTTAACATTCGGGTTTGATGGGGGCACAGTAGTTTCAAATAGTTTCTGAGGTTCATCTCTTTTCTTTGACTTAAATGAAATCGTTTATTATTGGTCAGTGGTCCATGTTTCCCACACATACCAAATAATGGAGTTGAAATCAAGGTTCTCATCCACTTGTTTCCAAAGTCCAGGCTTAGGTAACATGGCCATTAGATTCAGAATTAAGGGACATAGTTTGCTAAGAAAATTAAGGGTGTGAAATTTTTGTGACTTTGTAAGCATTATATCACTACAAAAGGCGCAGATTCCCTGTTACACAATACAAAATTAGAATCCCAGCAATGATTCTAACCTGCTGTGTGACTTTGGGCAAATTTCTTAAGCTCTCTGAGTTTCTGCACCTGTATAAAGGGAGTAATGATTTATATGCTATGAAGTTGTGAGATTTAAATGAGATTATATATGTAAAGTGCCTCTCACAAAGCCTAAAACATTAGTGAACAGTCAGATAACACCTTGTTATCCCATTTTTGAGCCCTGTATTACTTTTCAGTCACTGAGCTGACTGGGACAAGTTTGGTGTTTGTCTTAGTCAGGATGAGCTAGGTTATGCTGTCCTAAAAATAACACTAAAATATCAGTGTCTTATAACAACAAAGGCTGGTTTTCTGCTTGTGCTACCGGTCCACTGTAGGTTAATTATGGTTCTGGTCTACATTGCTTTCCCTCTGGCACCCAGAGTACCCTTGACCTGGAACATTGCCAGTAGTTGTGGCAGAGAAAAAAAAGAACATTGTGAGGAAGAGGTTGGCCCTTAAATCCACTCAGAACTGACACATGTCACTTCTGCTCACATTCATCGGTCAAGACAAGTGACCTGGCCACACGTGGGTTCAACAGAATGGAGAAGTATACATCTTTCACATGGGATGAACAGCAAACATTGGTGAAGAATAGAAGTTTACTATAGGGTTGATCCACATGAGTGCTTATCTCCCAGCTTCACTTCCCTAGACTCTCCAGAAAAACATAGGGAGAGACTATCTTATTATATGGTTATTCATTCATATGAGAAATTTTTATATAATCCTACCTACTTATGCTTTAAGTTTTAACTCAGATGCTGCTTCTACTATGGGCTTTTTGGATTGTCCTCCTTTTCTAAAGAATAAACCGTGGAGTGACATTTTGCTTCTTGCAGCATGTACCGCACACTGTCATGCGTTATAATGTATTATTTGCATAAATATTTTCTTTCTTGAGACTAATTATCTTCAAGGAATTTAAAATCTGTGTCTTGTTCATCCTTAGGAATCTTAAGGTACCTAGTTCAGTACCTTGTCCATAATTGATTCAAATATTTGTAGAGATAAATTGAAGCTCTGAGATGAGAAGTGAGTAGTATGTGTAGGTAGGGTGGAGAGGAGTATGTGTTGCACAATAGAGAAACGTCTCCTGTTGACATCAAATGTATGTTTTCTGGAAGTCCTTTGTAGTAATCATAGGAAACTTCCTGGGGAAACTGGAATGTCAGCCTAGACTCCTGAGAACCACTCTTGCAGGGTTCAGAAAGGACAGAGACTGTTAGAGAAAATTAAAGTCATCAGAGAACTATATCAGCTAGTTTATAATTAGCAATTACTGCAGGAAGAAGAAACATTTATTCCATTCTGACAACAAAGATTGCATAATTGCACCAAGAGCGTTGGCCCACACCCTTTCCAAGATGAGTTAAGTATTTACAAACAGAAACAAATAGCCTTAGCATTGGTAAGAACGGCAGGAAAGCAGGATTTCTTAGTCTGTCACCAATCCATGAACATCAGGCAATGACTTGGTGACCATGTGGATGCATTAACTATGTCTTTATGTTCCTTTTCTTTACCAACAATCTTTAGTGCTAAGTTGGGTCTGAGAAAGAAACAAGAAAGATCAACTCTTCCCCAGTGACTGGAGATACCACAGAATCATCCGTATATTTTAAATTCAGCTACTAGGTATTGAGAATATACTTTATTCTAGATACTGGGATAGTTTGAGCCTACTCAGTCTTTTAAACAACTTAGAGTCTTATTCTCAATATGTCTTTACACATGATTTTTTTTTCTCTGCTGGAAATATTCTGATCTCTGTTCCCTACATACCCTTCTGGTTTTAGTTTAGACATCATATAATTTAGGAAGAATTTCAAGACTTCCAAACAAAGGTTTAGTTTTTTTCTTTCTCTGTACTTTTATAGCAATATAAAGTTTCCTCATCATAGCAAGATTGTAGTTTTAATTGTCTGTAGTTTCCATTGTTCTATACACTCTGGGAGGGCAAGGCCTGTTTCTTGCTCATTTCCGTATCCCCTGTACCACTGTGATGCCTGATGAAAGTTGATTAATGAGTCATTGTCTTTTTATGGTTATTACATGATCATATTATTTTAATGTATTACCATGTCAATGCCCTTAATACTGTTAAGTGTCTGTGTACTTTTGAGGATTTAGCCATTTGCAAATTGCTGTAATTTTTTTTTTTGAGGCAGAGTCCCACTCTGTCGCCCACGTAGGAATACAGTGGTGTGATCACAGCTTAACGCTACTTCAAACTCATGGACTCAATCCTCCCACCTCAGTCTCCCAAGTAGCTGGGACTATAGGTGCTTGCCACCATTTCAGGCTAATTTTTTGATTTTTTTTGTAGAGACAGCATCTCGCTATGTTGCCTAGGCTGGTATTGAACTTCCTGGGCTCAAGGATTCCTCCCACCTTGCCTGGCCAACTTGCTGTAATTTTGAAATGCTATCTTCAAAACTTCTGTGAGTAGCATGCTCCATTTTTCGGTGACGTGAACAAAACCAGGAGTCAAGACCTGTGTTCTAGGTTTAGCTCTGTAACTATCTTGCTGTGTGCTCTTGGAAAATAGCTTCACCTCTCTGAACTGTTTTTGTTTATTTTCTGTCAAAAAAATGTGGAATAAGAGATGCTACATTTCTGACATTCTATACCTACAATTTTGTGGTGATATTAAAACACGACCCAAGCATTCTTTTACTCTCCTCTCACTGAGTGATGAGGTCTATGTGCCCTTCCCTTTAATCTGGGCTCTGTGACTAATTGTCCAGTAAAATAAAGAAGAAGTGACATTGTGTCAGTTTCCAGGCCCAGACTAAGAAATTCACAGCTTCTACTTCCTATCTCTTGGGATGCTCACAATGAAACCATGCCACAAAGAAGCCCAGGCATACCGGGGAGAGGTCTGGTATGTAAAGGAACTGAGTTACCTGTTTACCTGGCCCTTACCTGGTCCCCAGCCCCAACTGAGCTCTCAGCTGACAGACAACACTAAGTTGCCAGCCACACGAGTGAGCCATTTAGAAAGTGAATCCTCCAGCCTCTGGTTGAGTTGTCTCTGCTGATGCCGTATAAAGCAGAGAGGAGCCATCCCTTCCCAGCTCTTCTCAAATTGCAGAATCCAGAGCAAAATAAGTGATCGTTGCTGTTTTAAACCACAAGTTTTTAGAGTGGTTTGTTATACACAGCAATAGATTATTGAGATACAACTTTTGCTACTCCACAGTGTCTCAGACCTTTCATCCACTACAATCTTCTGGGATGTGTAAAATTAGCTCCAGACCTTTGACAAATCAATGCTTACCCCAAATTTACAACAGAAACAACAGCAGTAGGGAGAAGATGCCATTAAGTGACCAAATGCTGGTTGAGTAGTGCTCCCTCCTGGGTTTCTCAGCAGAGGTTAATGGAGAAAGCTTTGGTTCAGTTAACTGATGTAGGTGACAAATGGACCAACCACTCTCGATTGCAATGTAAGTTCTACGATTGATGGTGACTCTCTGCAGGACTTTCTGGAGATGATTGTCAATAATGGATGGGTCCCAAAAAACACATGGAAGACTTTCTCTTTATTTTTTGCAAAGTGTTGTTCTCAACAGTGGCACTGAGGTGTCCATTCACCACTGTCCCCCTCAGTGGTCTGGGAGTTGAAACCCAGACCACTTCATTCAAATGGCATTATGCTGTATGTAAACTAAGGCATTTATACCCCTCAAAGAAGTCAATCTCCAGCTAAAGCATTCAGGATGTATAATGATGAGAGGCTCTTCTTTCTTATTAGCTAAGTAATCAATTTTCAACAGGATTCGGAAATGGAGATTGATGATGACATCTTTGTGCTGCCATTGTGGTTTCTGGGACTAGTGGTGTCTAGACTAGGTGCCAGGACTGAACTTCTGTGATGACTGCCCTTTTACATGAAGGAGTGGATTTTCCTCCTTAGAGCATAGTGGTTGTGAGCAGCAGCCACGGGGTCAATAATTGGGGTAAAATCCCAGCTTATTAACTGTATAGCATTAGACAAGTTACTAGGTGTTTTTATGCCTCAACCTCAATTTTATAATTTAGTGTGAGTGATTGTTTGATATGTTTTATAAGGTTAAATGAATTAATATGTATAAAGCACTTGAAAAAATGCCTGTGACATAGAAAGCACCATATAAGTGTTAGTTATTATTATTACTGCTAATATCGCCATTAGTTAATATTATTATTTATTTATTACTTTAAAGCTGATAACCTTGTCTAGAATTAGATCCTTTATTTGCAGAAGCAAGCATAGCCTGCTATATCCAGGAGGCCTCTTATTAATTGTAAACATGCCAAACACACATCTCTTTTTCTGTCTTATTTTGGGGACTTTGACCCCCACAGCATTCCCCTCCCAGTTCTGCATCTTCCCAGAAATTGCTCATTCCCTCCACTTCTACCAGTCACGTTTTACATCATTGTTTGATCAATATATTTGAGAAAAGATTTGAGGTTTGAGGTCTAATGGATTTTTTTGGTCTTTTCTAACACTCAGGTTTAAGACTACACCTCAGATTGTGTTCTCTGAAAATGAATTCTGAGACAAAGTTGTGTGCAGAAGGTTTGCTGGAGAGCACCTATAAAGAAGTGAGGAAGGCAGGACTGAATGGAGGCAGAAGTTGACCTATGGTAGGACTGCTGCAGAGGTCTCAGCTGATGTTTCGAGGCACACTGGAGCAGGTAAGTCCCTGAAAGTTGTCTCAAATTGAGGTTGGCAGGGTTGGGTCTTTGTATCTCCAAATCAAACACCGAGGCTGAACTCCCTGGAGGGGTGTAAACTTGGGCAGGGCTGTTTCTTGTAACCAAGGGCACTGCACACTAAGGGACACAGCTGTGAACCATCTACAGCCGATAGTCCCAGCAGCTGGGGATGGGCGCATTGGCCCTGAGAAGAGGATCTGGATGGAGCACCGCTGTTTTCACTAAGTGCAGATGATTTGTTTCATGAAAGATCTATTTCTAGTGAAAAGGGCTTTGCAGTCTACTCACAAGAGGCAAATGACTTAGGGAAATTATTTAATCTCTCTGAGCCTCATTTTCTCTTATACATGGAGATGAGATCATTTATAAAGGTTAACAGAGTTCTGCTACTGCATCTTTCCCATAGGAAATAGTCAATTCCAGTTCCCATCCCACCTTGTTCAACTTCATGAGACCAAGAATCTTAGGTCCAGAAATTCTAGACCCTGCATTTTCAAATAGCTCAAGGGCCTGTGCTTCTGCTGTCACTTAGGGCTAGCTCTGAGAGTCAGGAAGTGAATATCACTCAAACACCAGCTCCTGGCACCCTCACCACAACACTGAGGGCAGGTGTTAGGTCCTCATTTCACACAAGAGGATAGTGAAGCTCAGAGAGGTGAAGCAACTTTCTCAAGGTTATGTGGCTAACAAGGGCCAGAGACAGGGTTCAAATCAAGGGTTCAAATACACTATTTCATGTACTGCTGCCCTGGCCAGGTTAGCGCCCTTCACTTTAAAGCCCAGGCTTCCAGAATATAGCTGGGAACAGAAAATTAAAATTTTAAGGCAGATTAATATTTTACAAATATTGATGTAATTTACTATTCTACCTTCCTGAGCATGTGATCTTTCCCTAGTTGGCTCATGATACCCAGCTGCCCAGAAATTTTTTTGAGGTTATGTGTGTGTATATGTGTGTGTGAGCTGGGGTTAAGACATGTTAAAGAAGGAATACAGAAGGACCATGATCATGTTCACAGAGTATGATTGTGCAGCAGGGCAACAGCTTTGTAAGTCAAGTGATGGTCTTAAGAAAGGATTTGGTCAGTTTTTAAAGCTCATCCCCCTATTACAACCTAGCATATTCAGCCTCAAGGACCCAGAGTAAAACTGAAACACGCTGAATCCATACAGCAAAACTATGAATCTCACTGCTCAGCGCTAGAAGGAGAAAAAGGCCCAGGGGAACCAAGAGACAAATGAGCCCCTTTCCCTCCCAGAAGAAAAAGGAAAGGAGAAAAGGGAGAACAAACCACGCTCGTGTGGATTTCTGATCCATTTCTGATTCATTTCTCTCAGCCTTTAGTGAGGAGATGGGGAGGGGATTCAGAAAAATTAAGATAACACTGAGAGTGAATGAGGCTCAGCATGGAAGCCCCCGGGTTAAACTGCAGTGCTGCCAGCCCTCAATTCCAATGTGCCATAGACTTGGAGTGTGTGTAAACATTTCATAGGGATCTCCTGTGATAGGATAAAAGCCTTCTTCAGCTGAATCTTGGGGTGGACAGCTGGGCCAGCAGGTAGATGGAACACTAGGCAGAGACCCAGGGTTTGTTCAGTAACCAGTGAGGCCAAGTCACCACTGAATATGAAACAATTTGATAGGGTTAGCAGACCTGGGATTTATCACATACAGCCCTCAGTAAATAGTGGGGACAACAGCAAACAGCTCATTCAAAAGGGAACTGAGTTATTTCCCTCGTGGCCTTGGAGGCAGGGGTCACTGTGCCTGAGGACCCCAAGCTCTTCCTGCCATGATTA
>NW_007243296.1:52809-53769 GCF_000164805.1 Carlito syrichta
TGAAAAATAAAATGTAAAGAAAATGATGCTTTGTGACTACCAAAGCTGCATCTTAAAAGGTGACATAGTGTTGGCCTTGGCATTCTGTCTTTCCTGGGAGGCTCACTCTTGAAACCCAACTCAGCCACACATAAGGACACCTTCCTGTCCACTCCCAGCTCCAGCTTCTATCTGACTGCAACCACCTAAGACCTTGAGAGGAAAACAGCTAGCTGAGTCCATTCAACCCCTTGACCTATGAAAAATAATATCAATAAACAACTATTGCTGTTTCAATGCCACTATGTTTTGATTAGTTTTTTAGGCAGCTGTAGACAATCATAATGAGAAGCCAAAAGAACTTGGAAAAAGTTCTTGAGAACCAGAGGGTGATGAAAAGTTTACATATAAAGCACAATAACACGCTGGGGAGTCTGAGATTCTTAGTCAACCAAAGGAAAGATCAAGGGGAAATTTTAGAAATATCTTTAAAAACACAGTAAAGGAGACTAAACCTTCTTGATTTTTAGTGAGGACATGATAACAGGAAATCAACTTAAATTGCAGCATGACAAATTTGGGATTGATGTAAGCAGTGACTTTTGAGTGGGGGAAACATCTTGGGCACTCATGTTTTAGTGAATCATAGTTTTTCTTGTCCTCTTACTTGGTCAAGTGTCTGCCCTCCCTTCATGTTCACCGTGATCTCTAAAAACCATTACTGTAAAATATAATAAGTACATATTGAAATAAAATGTGCTAATAAATTTAGATAAATATTACTTGACTTTTAAAGAATTTTAAAAATAATGAAATTATACCCAAACCAGATTTTTTTTGGAATGTTATCATCTCCTTAAGTAGTATTATTTTTTTAAAAAGTAACACCTCTGGATTAATTTGTTTGGACCTATGCAATATAATTTCCCAAAAGATTCACATAGAAGTTGGTGGACTGGAGTGATAACACTTCTCAGTATT
>NW_007243297.1:0-1166 GCF_000164805.1 Carlito syrichta
TCCTCCTTGCTGATTTTTTGTCCTGATGATCTGTCTAAGGTTGTGAGTGGTGTATTAAAGTCCCCGGTTATTATGGTGTTAGAGTCAATGTCTTTCTTTAGTTTTCCTAGAAGTTGCTTTATGAATGTTGGTGCGCCTATGTTGGGTGCATATATGTTTAGGATAGATATTTCTTGTTGATGGAGTGAACCTTTTATCATTATGTAGTGGCCCTCTGTATCTTTTTTAATTTTTGATAGCTTAAATGGTATTTTGTCTGAAATTAGGATCGCGACTCCTCCTTTCTTTTGTGTTCCATTCGCCTGAAAATTTGTTTCCCATCCTCTTACTTTGAGTCTGTGTATGTCCTTTCTAGTGAGATGGGTCTCTTGAAGGCAGTATATTGTTGCCTGGTGATATTTTATCCATTTTGTCATTCTATGTCTTTTCAGTGGTGCGTTTAGTCCATTCACATTCAGACTAATTATTGAAATGTGAGAGTTCGTCCCTATCATGGAGTTCTTATTGAGTTATTGTTCTTCCACTTGGTTTTTTCTTTTTTCTTTTTCTTTTTTTTTTTTTTGTCTTTCTTTTGCTTTTGGGGTTGGTTCGTGTATATTTTATTCTTTTCCCTGTACTCTTGTGAAGAACGTTGTTCTTTTTTCCTTTTCTTCTGTGTTTAGTACTTTCTTAAGTGTTTCATGTAGAGATGGTTTTGTGGCTGCATAAGTTCTTAGGGATTGGATATCTGGGAAAGATTTTAATTCTCCCTCACTGATGAAGCTTAGCTTGGCTGGGTAGGTTATTCTTGGTTGAAATTGTTTATCCTTTAGGACTTTGAAGATAGGGCTCCAAGCTCTCCTAGCCTGCAGGGTTTCTGCAGATAAATCTGCTGCTATTCTGATTGGTCTTCCATGGTGGGTGATCTGGCCTTTTTCTCTTGCTGCCTTTAGGATTTTTTCTTTTGTGCCTACTTTATTTAGGCGAATTATTATGTGTCTAGGAGTTGGTCTTCTCATTTGTTGTCTTGCGGGGGTTCTCTGAATCTCTTGTGTTTGAATTTTTGTATCACTGATTAGATAAGGGAAATTTTCTTGAATGATCTCGTGGAAAGTTTGTTCCAATGTGGTCTCTGTTTCTCTTTCTGCCTCAGGGAGTCCGATTATTCTTAGGTTAGGCCTCTTGAA
>NW_007243298.1:0-979 GCF_000164805.1 Carlito syrichta
AACTTTATCATAAAGCTACAATAATCAAAACAGCCTGATATTGGTACAAGAACAGGCATATAACACCAGTGGAACAGGTTAGAGATTCCAGAAGCAAAATCTCAACTTCTCAAGCAACTCATCCTTGACAAAGCCTGCAACACTGACCACTGGGGAGAGGAGAGCCTATTTAGTAAATGGTGCTGGGAAAACTGACTGATCATATGCAGAAGATTGAAGCAGGACCCGTACCCATCACCATACACAAATGTCAACTCCAAATGGATCAATGATTGAAATATAAAACCTCAAACAATAAGAACCTTGGAAAGTGCAGGAGACACCCTTATGGAAATTGGAACTAGAAACCAATTCCTGATTAAAATCTCAAGTGTCCATGCCATAAGAGATAAGATAGACAAGTGGGACCTATTCAAACTGACAATCTTCTGCCAAGCCAAAGAAGCCATCAAGAGAGCAGGAAGACAGCCGACAGACTGGGAAAAAAATATTTGCCAACTGTATATCTGACAAAAGCCTAACATCTTGGATCTACAAGGATCTCAAATGAACCGAAAAGAAAAAAAAAAAAAAAACAACAGACCCATTACAAAGTGGGCAAAAGATATGAATAGACACTTCTCAAAAGAGCAGCCAACAGATACATGAGAAAATGCTCAGCCTCACTAGTCATCAAAGAAATGCAAATTAAAACCACACTGAGATACCACTTAACTCCAGTCAGTATGGCCATCATCAATAACTCAAAGAACAACAGATGCTGGAGAGGATTCGGGGGAAAAGGAAACACTTCTACACTGTTGGTGGAAGTGTAAACAAGTACAACCAATGTGGAAAACAATTTGGCAATTCCTAAAAGGTCTAAAAATCGAGCTTACATATGACCCCGGAATTCCCCTATTGGGACCCTACACGGAGGAGCTCAATCACTCTATGAAAAGATGCCTGCACACGCTTGTTTATTGCAGCATTGTTCACA
>NW_007243299.1:0-781 GCF_000164805.1 Carlito syrichta
GGATTCTTTCTTCCTTGGCAAGGGGCTGTGTATTTTCCTGTATATTAGGACTCTCATTAGATACATACTGCTTCAAAACTCTGATTATTTTTAGAACTTTACAAGATGCTCTGTAGATTTTTTGGATTGAGGACTCGGGTACCCAGATTCCTTATTCTTTCTTAGCAAAAGGTCATGTATTTGCCTGTAAATAATTACTCCATTTTCCAGATTCATACTCGAAAACACCTTGATTCGTGTTTAGCCCATAGCAAGATAACATTAAGCTTTTTTGGGATTGAGGACCTGAGTGACGCAGATTCCTTATTCTTACTTAGCAATAGGCAATGAAGTTTCCTGTATGTGGGGACTCTCATTACCCAGATTCCTACTACAAAAACCTGATTGGTGATTACGTCTTAGGAAGACGGCCTGTAGGTTTTGAGATTGAGGTTTCATATAAGGAAGATTCCTTATAATTCCATAGCAATATGACGTGTAGTTTCCTGTACATGAGGACCTCCACTACCCAGTTTTGTGCTTCATTCTGCAGGATTCGAATACAGTTCCACGTGACCCAGAATTCCAGGTTTTGGATATCAAGAGAAAGACGTCCATAATGTTCATTGGGATTGAAATCCAAGATTCCTGGTTTCCCTTCAAAGACCTCCCCAAAATGTGGAATATTGTAAACCAAAAATCCCATTCCTACATGCCCACCCACAAGAATTTTCTGTAGTTGATTTCACCTGAATCGAGGAATTTTGTACCAATATGCCTTTTGATTCTGGGGAATATGATA
>NW_007243300.1:0-3412 GCF_000164805.1 Carlito syrichta
AAAGGGCCTTCTGTAGAGGGTGCTGTATGCATCAGATATTTATTATTTTTGTTTGCCCATAATTCTTATATGATATTTGTCTAATTTTGATTATAGGACTGTTTAAGCTTAAGAAAAACAGGAAAGAAGAAACTGTTTATAGAATCTCAATGACCTTTAAAGCAAAAACTGCTTCAGGGTTACACTGATCTTGAGTGATCTACAGACATATTTCTCAGGTGGATGATTGCACATGCAATGTCATGTCTTTGAAAAAAGCATGAAGAAAGCTGTGGAGAATAATATATTACATTTTTAATACAAATGAATGCCCTAAGATAATATAAAATGACAGCCTTTGATTGCATTCACTGATGAACTTGGTTCCTTAACTTCTATTAATAGGTATACATAATCTCAAGGGTACTATGTCCAGGTCCTCACCTTTGAACAGTTTTTGAAACTGAAATAATATATGGATTCATTTTGATGAGATCTACCCATAAACCCCGAGTGTTGACTTAAATCATCTTAATATACTGTTATATAAATAGACACATGGATATAGTTTTAAATTTCTTATGCTTTTAGTTCTTATATAAACAAAAAACAAAGAAAAATATAAATATTAACTTACAAACCAAACTATAAAACCAATACATTTCAAATTAATAAGATTAATGTAATTCAAGGGAGGATCTTGCTTTGGAGAATTTAAGTGACTGCTTATGCAAGACTATGCTGCTGACTGTCGGAGTTAGAGAGACTTTTGAGTTTGCTATGTGTACACCACTAAGCAGTGGGCATAACACAAACTTTTTAATCACTTTTTAAAATATTCAAATTTCTGGACAATTTTAATTTAAATATGGCATGAAGTCATATAGTCCATCACTTTTCAGGGTGTATCATGAGCATATGTGTGTTTTTAAAATTATTTCATTTATTTATTTTTAGCCCTCTGTAATTGATGAAACCATTTGTCACCCACAATAATAATAAGGTGGTTCAATGTTTTCATCTGAGTTTTCCCAGAGCAGACTGAGACAAAGGCTAACGTGTGAATGGCTTATTTGGAAATGAGATTTTTAGGGAACTGGATTAAAGGATCTTGGAGTAGACAGGTAAAACAGCAAGTTCATCCAAAAATGTGTTACTGAATTAGCCACCTCAAGGGAAAATTTTTGATCAAAAAAGTTTCTAAGAAACCTGGAATGTCTCAAGTCACCCACCACAGAAGCATAAAGAAAAATTATTTATCTATTGGTTCATCCCCCAACACATAAGTATTGTTTATGTGATTGCGAAATCCTTCCTGAGGCATGAACTCGGTGTTAGAGGAGCCAGGAGCCTGGGCAGCAAGTCAGCAGACCCACTGTGCATTGTCAAATCACACTTGTGCCAAGCTGCTTAAAGTCTCCATTAATTATTCACAACAGCAGAGGCTGAAATAAGATATAAGGCTGAGAAGATTTGAAGCCATACATAAAAATGTTTCCTATTCACTTGGTCACTGAAATCATACATAATATGAAATATTATGTATTTATATAATTAAATCTCTCAGAAGAAATTATTAAAATTTTTCAGATGGTACACATGAACATCCTGTTGAAAAACATTCTTAGTATATCTTATTCATGGATGGTTTTGATGATCACTCTATCACTTTAAATATAATTATGGAACTATCTGTATTCAAATTGCTTTAAAGACATTTTGTCAATGCAACTCTCAGAAAAGAAACACCATTTTCTTGTTTTAAGTAGTAAATTTTAAAAATTCATTTTGATACATTTTGTTAAATTCCTCTTTGGGGTTTTGTACAACCTTCTGTGAATTCAAAATCAAGCCACAAACAATGGGGGAGGGTCTCAAAGTTTTGTTGGAAAATAAGAACCTACACCCCAAATTGTCATTCACCCTAATAGGATTCTATATTTGACATGTTTTTGGACCAAAATATTTGTTTTCTATGTATAGACTATTTCAGATATACAATTGGCCTTAAAAAAAATAAGTGGATTGATTTCAGATATACTACAAAACAACAACAACCAGGCATGCTGTCCTAGGGAAAAATAATATGAATTTCCATGGTTAATATAGTTAGAAGGTTTTATTTGTGACCCCTGATATTGTGAGAGGGAGACATTTTAAAGATCTAATTAGCATAATAAGCTCAGGCATGCTCTACATGGCTAGGGCCAGAAAACCACTTCTTAGTTAATGATGTAGTCCATTTTGTGTTGCTATAACAAAATACCATATAATGAATAATTTACAAAAAAAAAGAAAGAAAAATCAATCATAGTTCTGGAGGCTAGAAAATTCTATATCAAGATATCTCATGGTAGAAGGACAGGAAAGCAAGAGCAAGGGTCAAAGAGGGGGCTGACCTTACTTATGACAAACCTACTCTCAAGATAACTAACTCACTCCCACCAGAATGAAATTAGTTCTCATGGCCTAATTATCTCTTTCTAGGTCCCACTTCTCATTGCTGCTGCATTGGGGATTAACTTTCCAACGCATGACTATTGGGGGACACATCCAAACCATAGCAGCTCAATGCAAGTTAAATTTGATTAAGAGAAGTGACATTGTAAGCTTCTAAATTCATTCTTAATCCATATTTTCCACATCAAATAAGACTAATTTGCAAAAAAATTTTTCTGACACTTAATCAGACAAATGTGTCATTCTTTCTAGTATTAAAACCACATTTAGTAAAAATGAGTCAATAACCTTGATTCACTACCAAAAAAAATCACAATATTTTCTAACATTGTTATGTTGTTTTTGCCCAAATACAAATATATACACACAATAAACACAATCATTCAAATGCATGTCTATACATATACATATGAATATATATGGATGCAGAAAATATCTCCAAGCAGTAATGGGTATTATGAATAAAAGTGTTTTGGGGGTGTATAATAATATTTTGCACATAATTTTAGAAAAATATAACTCAGTAAAATTATCCTGCTTCCTGGCAACATTAAAGACTAAATCCAAAGCCCAATGAAGCATAACAATATTGAATAAATTAATTCTGTTTGTGTTTTCTCTAATATGGCTCTGACAGTCAACTGATTTCAAATATAGCCATTTGTTCTCAGTATGTTACTTTCTGGAAATAATAGGGTATTGCTATCACTCTCATGCTTCTTTGGTGGCATTTTTCATGCATGTAAAATAATCTTGATCAGAATAAACTTGTATGACATTATGTCTCAATTATGAAAGTATTAAACACATTGCACAATGTTTCATGATTTCTGAAGTAAAAATGCTGGGCCCACTGAAATGTATTTTTAATATGTATATAAATACTGACCATCCTGTTTCAATAATTTAAAGCCTATAAATATCTGACTTATTTTCAGGTAATGTATTTGTATATGTGCTTTTATGTTTTGCT
>NW_007243301.1:0-682 GCF_000164805.1 Carlito syrichta
AGTGATAGCAATACCCTATTATTTCCAGAAAGTAACATACTGAAAACAAATGGCTATATTTGAAATCAGTTGACTGTCAGAGCCATATTAGAGAAAACACAAACAGAATTAATTTATTCAATATTGTTATGCTTCATTGGGCTTTGGATTTAGTCTTTAATGTTGCCAGGAAGCAGGATAATTTTACTGAGTTATATTTTTCTAAAATTATGTGCAAAATATTATTATACACCCCCAAAACACTTTTATTCATAATACCCATTACTGCTTGGAGATATTTTCTGCATCCATATATATTCATATGTATATGTATAGACATGCATTTGAATGATTGTGTTTATTGTGTGTATATATTTGTATTTGGGCAAAAACAACATAACAATGTTAGAAAATATTGTGATTTTTTTTGGTAGTGAATCAAGGTTATTGACTCATTTTTACTAAATGTGGTTTTAATACTAGAAAGAATGACACATTTGTCTGATTAAGTGTCAGAAAAATTTTTTTGCAAATTAGTCTTATTTGATGTGGAAAATATGGATTAAGAATGAATTTAGAAGCTTACAATGTCACTTCTCTTAATCAAATTTAATTTGCATTGAGCTGCTATGGTTTGAATGTATCCCCCAATATTCATGCATTGGAAAGTTAATCCCCAATGCAGCAGCATTGAGAAGTGGGG
>NW_007243302.1:0-714 GCF_000164805.1 Carlito syrichta
CGACTTAACTAGCTTGTTACCTACCTAGCCAGCTAGCAAGCCAACTGACTTAACTTGCTGATGTAACACGCCGGCAAGCTGACTTAACTAGCTTAAAAACCAGCTAGATACCTAGCTAGCCAGCTGGCATAGCTAGCTGTCTTGAGTAACTTGCTACCTAGCTAGCTATCTAGCTAGCCAGCTGACTTAACTAGCTGATTTAACTAGCTAGCTACCTGACATGACTTGCTGACATATATCTAGCTTTTTATCTTGCCAGCTGAATTATCTAGCTGAAATTACTAGCTAGCCAGATGACTAGCCATCTGACTTAACTAACTTATTAACTAGCTAACCAGTGGGATAGCCAACTGGCTTAACAAACTGACTTACTTAACTAGCTGTCTTAACCAGCAAGTCAGCTGTCTAGAGAGCTGACTTAAATAGTTGGCTAGCTATCTAGCCACCTGACTAGCCAGCTGACTTACCTAGCTGAATTTAGCTAGCAAGCTGTATAGTCAGCTCAATTAACTATCTAGCTACCTACCTAGCCAGCAGACAAGCTTGCTGACTTAACTAGCTTACTTGAACAGCTAGCCTACTGGCTAGCAAGCTGACTTATCTAGCTAGCTACCTATGTAGCCAGCTGGCTAGACAGCGGACTAAACTAGCTGACTTAAACAGCTACCCAGTTGGCTAAACAGTTAATTTACTCTCTGACATCACTAGCTTCCA
>NW_007243303.1:0-809 GCF_000164805.1 Carlito syrichta
TTAGCTAACTGCCTAGCTAGCTGTCTTAACCAGCTGACTAAATTAGGAAGCTTATCTAACTAGCTGACTTAGCTAACTGACTTAACTACTTAGCTAACTGACTTACCTGGATGACTTAGCTAGTTAACTAGCTGACTTAACTACCTGAATTAAATAGTTAACTAAGTATTTAGCTAGCTGAATAACTATCTGTCTTAAATAGTTAGCAAACTATTTAGGTAGCAGACTTAAGTAGTTAGCTAACAAGTGAGCTAGCTGTCTTAGCTAGTTGACTTAGCTAGCTAGCTAATTAGCTATCTGACTTAGCTAGCTAACTTTACTAGTTGGCTAATGAGATAGCTAGCTGACTTAATGAGTTGGTTAATGAGTTAGCTAACTTTTTAACTATTTGATAAATGAGTTAACTAGATGTCTTAATTAGGTGGGTAACAAGTTAGCTAGGTGACTTAATTTGTTGGCGGATGATGTGGACAACTACTTATCTGGTTTAACACATTTGATGACTACTCGGTTGACTTGTTAGCTGGCTTAACAAAGTCGGCCGTCTAGTTGGCCGAATATTTAGTTGGGTTAATTAGTTGACGGACAAGTTGTCCAACAAGTTAACTCAATTAAATAATTGGCTAGCTAGTTCGCTCACCTAGTCAGCTGACTTGTTGGCCGGCAATTTAGCTGATCTTACTAGTGGGCCCAAAAGTTAGTTGACCTAACTTGTCAGCTGACCAGTTGGTCGACTAGTCGGCCGATTGATTAGCTGACTTAAATAGTTGGCTGGCTAGTCGGCCGACCTGTTAGCTTACTTAACTTGG
>NW_007243304.1:0-733 GCF_000164805.1 Carlito syrichta
CCTGAATAACTATCTGTCTTAAATACTTAGCAAACTATTTAGGTAGCAGACTTAAGTAGTTAGCTAACAAGTGAGCTAGCTGTCTTAGCTAGTTGACTTAGCTAGCTAGCTAATTAGCTATCTGACTTAGCTAGCTAACTTTACTAGTTGGCTAATGAGATAGCTAGCTGACTTAATGAGTTGGTTAATGAGTTAGCTAACTTTTTAACTATTTGATAAATGAGTTAACTAGATGTCTTAATTAGGTGGGTAACAAGTTAGCTAGGTGACTTAATTTGTTGGCGGATGATGTGGACAACTACTTATCTGGTTTAACACATTTGATGACTACTCGGTTGACTTGTTAGCTGGCTTAACAAAGTCGGCCGTCTAGTTGGCCGAATATTTAGTTGGGTTAATTAGTTGACGGACAAGTTGTCCAACAAGTTAACTCAATTAAATAATTGGCTAGCTAGTTCGCTCACCTAGTCAGCTGACTTGTTGGCCGGCAATTTAGCTGATCTTACTAGTGGGCCCAAAAGTTAGTTGACCTAACTTGTCAGCTGACCAGTTGGTCGACTAGTCGGCCGATTGATTAGCTGACTTAAATAGTTGGCTGGCTAGTCGGCCGACCTGTTAGCTTACTTAACTTGTCAACCAGGGAGTGAGCCCACAGGTGAGCTGACTTACTAGTTGGCTGGCGAGTGAACCGACTGGTCAGCTGACTTAACTATTCCATCCACGAGTGACCCGA
>NW_007243305.1:0-925 GCF_000164805.1 Carlito syrichta
CTTAACAAGTATAGCAATCCAGGCTGTAACATTTCATGGCTCCCAAAGTAGGGTTAATAGCTCTTAAATCCTGTAAAAGTCTCCATATACCAGATTTTTTCTTAATTACAAAACGTAGGAGTGTTTTCAGGGCTAGTGGTTGCCATTCAGGGGGGCTCGTAGAAGGCTCTATATGAACAGCCTTTAATTGTTGTGAAACTAATTTTTTGACTGCCTTAACTTTTCTAAGGGCATGGGCTATTGTTCCAAACAAACCGGTTTTTCGGCTTTCCAGGTAATAGGGTTTGGGAACAAGGGATTTAGTACCGGCTTAATTTGTCTTTTCATTAACTTGGACAGGTTCCTGCATTACTTGTCGTCTTTGCCAAGTCCCTTAAAGGGATCATAGCCCATCTACAGTATTTGTGCTGAAGCTTTATCATTAGGGCTATATAAATGCATGCTTATTTGAGCAAGAATATCTCTTTCCCATAATGTAAAGGGGATAGATGGAATAACGTATGGGCAAAAAGTTTTTGAATTCTCATTTGTCTAATTTAAAATTTTTAGAGCTATTGGCTACTGAGGTTACTCGACCAATGCCTATGAGTCTTAAAGGAGCTTTCTGAGTAAACCAAGAAGCAGGCCAATTTTCCCAGCAATACAGGAAACATTGGCTCCGGTGTCCAATAAGTCTTTAATCTTAACTGCTTGTATATATAGAGGTTTATGGTTATTAACCTCCTGAGCCAAAAAAACAACATCGCTAGAGTCAAATTCAGAGTTATCTCTAGGCAGGTTAGTTAATTTTACCTGTTTTATGATAAGGCAGGAACAGCAACTGGGCAATTTTCTGACCTTTGTTAAACTGTACAGTTTTGTTCGGGGGAGCAACAAGCACCTGGATTTCCCCTGTGTAATCCGAATCCACCACTCCAGGAATAAT
>NW_007243306.1:0-2256 GCF_000164805.1 Carlito syrichta
AAAATTTTATAATACTTTGATCAAGAGATCATAAAAATTCATAAATAATATTTTATGATTGGGAATCAGACATAAATAGATATGAAAGTTGGTTCTGGTTATTATAAGCTTTATAAATTAATTAATCTTTTTAAAACCAATTTCCACATCTATAATGTAATTGTAGATTCTACCTTATGAGTTTTCTAGGATGATTGAGTTAAACACTTAATGCATACTCTGTTATATAATCAATGCTCAATGCATATAATCTTCTCCTAGTTTTAGCATTAGACTCAAATGTATGCTATGTACTCTAATCTGTCTGGATGAACCATTATACATTAACTTCCTGTTTTTCACTTACTTGAATAAAGGCCCTAAATTAAAAATGAACAAAGCATATAAACTGTATTCATATATCTGCAGAACAAAGACTTCAATAAGAACATATGTCACAAGACTCTACACATACACACTTTTAGTTAAAAACAACCTTAGGCAAAATATACATAAGCCCTCACACTACAGGACCACATACCCAGGTATAGTCTGGTTTGTTTTATTTGTTTGGGCTTTATCTTGTAACGATGTTTGTGTTTACCAATCGTTATGTCAATATTTGTAATAGTATCTCGTGATACCATAATTTATACATGTTTAGTCAAAGTTGTGACTTTACAAGAAAATTTTTTACATGATCCAAAGTTATTAAATATCAGAATAATGAATAACTGCTTCTCCACAATCCATATTTTACAAGAGGTTCTTGGAAGAATTCTTACTTGCTTCTTGATACTGGTGAAGCCAAACTAAATTACAGAAGTGATATTAAACTAAGCAAAACTATTTGATAATGCTGACATATTAAATGCATGGAGGAAGTAAGGAAGAAAGAACACATATAGGAAAATATCGGAGGGAATGGCAAAGTAATCCAGAAATGCTCTCTTCAACATGGGAATGACAAAAGGCAATTGTCCAAACTTACTTTTTCAGAACCTGGAAACTAACCCAATCCCACAATAATTTAAGGAGCATTTATTCAAGAAAAATGAGTGACTCAATAAGAACAGGATGCTTTGTAGCATTTAACTAGAACTTTACCCATCCTCCATTCATCAGTCCCACAATAACTTTGAAAGCATACCGACCTGAAATCATGATGAGGACTAACTGCCTAGAAGTCACTGAAAGGGGCAAAAGGAGATGGGCTTTCCCACAGCCCCACTCCCGAGAATTGTCATTACTTGACCTGTCTGGCAGTTTTCTGGAATAGCTTACTCACGAGAAATGTCTTTTCATTGTACCTACTTTAAAGCTCTACCATGATACACAGCCTGTTTACAATGGTGCTTTTCAAAAACAACCAACAGAACTTGTCTGATATTGTGCTTACCTGAGACAGTGAAAATACTTGAGGGGCAAACAACAATGTCAGCAAAGATCTTCAAAGGAAAATCTGGTAAATGAGATGTCCATGTCAGGCAGAGGCCTTTGAGACATACTTCATCAACAAGGGTACCTGCATAATGAATATTTGTATATCTAATCCTAAATTGTACCCCACATCTTTACAATTAAAAAAATTTTTAAAAGCAAAGACAAATTAGAGGAGATCAACAAGGGCATGCACATGAGTAAAGCTGTATGCATATACAGAAAAGACCTGAGAAAGGCCCAAGTACTCAGCTCGAGCTAACCTTTTCTCTGCACAAGCTGAAAGTTAAAGTTAAGACAGAATTGAAGACTAACTTCTTATTTGAGCATTAATACCCTCAACACAAAAAGAGCACCTTTCCAGAAAGTCTAAGAGACTTATTGGTTCTAGATTTTGAAGAAAGACTCTTTTCAATCATTAGCTGACCATGAAGCTAAATGAGCAGAAACTTAAGTGTTATATATGACAAAGAATACACAAAGGTACAGAACAAGCACAGCAAATGACTTAAAATGGACACAATCTCTGAAAAGAGAAAATAGCGTAAGTTCAAGAATTGTCATAACATATTATTTAAAATATCCAGGTTTCAACAACAAATAATGAAACATGAAAAGAAACTAGAATGTATGGTCCATACACAGGAACAAAAAAGAATAAACAGTACAAGCATTCCCTGAGGAAGGGAAGATGGTGAGCTTTCTAATTAAAAAATGATTCTGTATTTTAACTATTACAAATAACTAAGAATTTTAATATCACAAATAACTAGAGAAAATTATATATAAATTAGAGTGTAAAAATGATGCTTCATTAAATAGAGACTATCATCAAAA
>NW_007243307.1:0-1120 GCF_000164805.1 Carlito syrichta
ACTACAGGACCACATGCCCAGGTATAGTCTGGTTTGTTTTATTTGTTTGGGCTTTATCTTATAACGATGTTTGTGTTTACCAATCGTTATGTCAATATTTGTAATAATATCTCATGATACCATAATTTATACATGTTTAGTCAAAGCTGTGACTTTACAAGAAAATTTTTTACATGATCCAAAGTTATTAAATATCAGAATAATGAATAACTGCTTCTCCACAATCCACATTTTACAAGAGGTTCTTGGAAGAATTCTTACTTGCTTCTTGATACTGGTGAAGCCGAACTAAATTACAGAAGTGATATTAAACTAAGCAAAACTATTTGATAATGCTGACATATTAAATGCATGGAGGAAGTAAGGAAGTAAAGAACACATATAGGAAAATATCAGAGGGAATGGTAAAGTAATCCAAAAATGCTCTCTTCAACATGAGAATGACAAAAAGCAATTGTCCAAACTTACTTTTTCAGAACCTGGAAACTAACCCAAATCCCACAATAATTTAAGGAGCATTTATTCAAGAAAAATGAGTGACTCAATAAGAACCGGATGCTTTGTAGCATTTAACTATAACTTTACCCATCCTCCATTCATAAGTCCCACAATAACCTTGAAAGCTTACCGACCTGAAATCATGATGAGGACTAACTGCCTAGAAGTCACTGAAGGGGGCAAAAGCAGCCCCATTCCTGAGAATTGTCATTACTTGACCTGTCTGGCAGTTTTCTGGAATAGCTTACTCACAAGAAATGTCTTTTCATTGTACCTGCTTTAAAGCTCTACCATGATACACAGCCTGTTTACAATGGTGCTTTTCAAAAACAACCAACAGAACTTGTCTGATATTGTGCTTAACTGAGACAGTGGAAATACTTGAGGGGCAAACAACAATGTCAGCAAAAATCTTCAAAGGAAAACCTGGTAAATGAGATGTCCATGTGAGGCAGAGGCCTTTGAGACACACTTCATCAACAAGGGTTCCTGCATAATGAACATTTGTATATCTAATCCTAAATTGTACCCCACATCTTTACAATTAAAAAATTTTTAAAATCAAAGACAAATTAGAGGAGATCAACAAGGGCATGCACATGAGTAAAGCTGTATGCATATA
>NW_007243307.1:1510-6557 GCF_000164805.1 Carlito syrichta
AAATAGCGTAAGTTCAAGAATTGTCATAACATATTATTTAAAATATCCAGGTTTCAACAACAAATAATGAAACATGAAAAGAAACTAGAATGTATGGTCCATACACGGGAACAAAAAAGAATAAACAGTACAAGCATTCCCTGAGGAAGGGAAGATGGTGAGCTTTCTAATTAAAAAATGATTCTGTATTTTAACTATTACAAATAACTAAGAATTTTAAATATCACAAATAACTAGAGAAAATTATATATAAATTAGAGTGTAAAAATGATGCTTCATTAAATAGAGACTATCATCAAAAAGATGGGCATTAAAATTTATAGGAAATCTGAAGTTGAAAAGCAAAATAACTGAAGTTTAAAAGTTACTCTATAGTCTTAATAGTAGATTTGAACTATCATAAGAAAGTATTAACAAACTTGAATATATGTCAGCTTGGATTATTCAGTGTGAGAAACAAAAAGGAAAATAATGCAAAAAAAAAAAAAAGAGCAGTCCGGGAGACCTGTGGGATATCATCAAGCAACAAAAGAGGAAAATTCCAGAAAAAGAATTCCAGATGAAAGGAGAGAGAAAGAGGTAGAAAGAATATTTTAAGAAATAATGACCAAAAACTTATTTTATGATTCATTGTCAACATGAACTTACACATTCAAGAAAATAAATTTGAAAATAAAAAAAATTCTGACACAGCCATACCATAATCAAACCACTGAAAGTAAAATACAAAGAATCTTGAAAGTCACAAAAGAAAGGCTGTCAAAAATTAATTTTCATTAATGTAAACAGGAAATTTCTTACCAGAAACCACGGAAGCCAAAAGGAAGTGGAATGACATATTTAGAGTGCTGGTATTGGCAGGGGATGGGGAAAACCTCAAGCAAGAGTTCTATGTGCAGCATAACTATCATTCAGAAATGAAATATAGGTAAAGCCATCCCAAGGCAAACAAAAGCAAAAACAGTGAGTGATTTGGTAAACAAAAACAGTGAGTGATTTGGTCGCAAAGTTGTTCTCAGTTTTGCTTGTCAAAAACAATCAGTAGAAATTATACAATAGACAGTAAAATGAGAATGAAGGTTCAGGAATTTTTTTTTTGAGTTGGAATCTCACTCTGTCACACAGACTGGAGTGCAGTGGCCGCTCCCGGCCACCGCAGCCTCGACCTGTTGGGCTCCGGTGATCCTTCCACCTCAGCCATCCAGGTAGCTGGAACTACAGGCGCACACTACCACACCCAGCTAACTTTTTGATTTATTGTAGAGATGAGGTCTCACCAAGTTGCCCAAGCGGATCTTGAACCTGTGGGTTCAGGCAATCCACTCACCCCAGCCTCTCAAAGTGCGGGATTACAGGGTGAGCCACCGAGCCCGGCTTCAAGAAATTTTTATAAGAATAATAAAAATAACTTCACATAGAAATGAAAGGACACTAGACAGTGAAATAAATTCACATGAAAAAAACAAGGAATACCAGTTATGTAGATAGATATGAATAAGACAGTATAAACGTTTATTTGTGGTTATTTTATCTCCAGTACAATGTAAATGATACCTGCATAAAATAGTCTTAATTATAAAAATGTTTTGGGACTTGTATAAAAATTAAGGTTTATAATAGCAATAATAACACAAGAAAGTGAGGCATTAATGGAACTATAAAGAAAAATGATTATTGCATACTACTGAAATTAAATTGGTATTAATTCAAACAAAATTGTTAAAATAAATTTGAAGTAAAAGATTGGAAAAGTATGTATCATGAAAACAGTAACTAAAAAAGATGTCTATACTAATATCCAATAACTAAGGAAAAAATTCTTTCTAGAGAGAGGAATATTTTATCATCATACTAAAGATATGATGAATATGGTAATTTGCATCATTATAATAACCATTTTACTATGTGTATCCTATAACACCATATAGTAAACCTCACATGTGCACAATTTTTTAAAAAAACTCAATCCATTAAAAATATATAATAAATATTGCATTATGCACTTAAAATATAGATTTATAATATATATTAAAAATTGAAATAATTGAAGTAGGAAATAGACAATTCAATAATAGAATTTCAAACTCAGTACTTCAGTTATAATAATGAATACAAATCTAGACATGGGTTAAAAAAGGAAATATAAAATATGAACAATACTATAAGCAAGCTAGACCTAACAGACATCTTTAGAACCCTCCAGAGAACAAAAGCAGGATGCACAATAAGCACTTGGAAAGATGTTCCATATCATTAGACATCAGAGAAATAGGAAGACAAACCACAATGAGATTATATTTTACATCTACTACAAGGGGTATAATAAAAATGACAGACAATCACAAGTGTTGATAACAAGGCAGAAAAATTAAAACTCATATTTTGCTTATGACAATGTAAATTATTAGTTACAATGGTGGGTTGAATGGTTTCTCTCAAACATTCACATTCACCCAAGATATAATCTGATTTATTTTTCTAAGAATCTCTAGATTAAATCATTCTGAATTTAAATGAAGCCCTGACCAGAGTACTGATAGAGTACAAGTAGAGAAGAAAGTGAGAGACACATGGGGAGGGATAAGTGGGTAGAGAAGGCCATATGAAGACAGACAATGGGGGAGCTATGCAAACAAGCCAAAGTATTCTGGGAGTCACTGGAAGCTGGAGGAGGCAAAGAACAATTCTTCTCTCTATCCTCAAAATAACAAGGCCCTCCTGACACCTTTATTTTGAACTTCTATCCTCCAGAGATATAAAATAATAACATTTCTGCTATTTTAAGCCACTACATTAATGGTAATGTGTTATGGAAGTCTTAGGAAACTACTGTAACCACTTTGGAAATCCGTTTGACAGTTTTTTATAAAAGCAAAATGTTGACTTATAAAATTATCTATAAATTTTATTCATAGGAATAAGAAAATATATGTACATGTAAAAACTCCTTCATAAATGTTTGCAGCAGAATTATACATTGTAGTCAAAAAGCGAAAACAACTCAAATGTTTGTCAATTGATGAATGGGTAGACAAATATGGTACAACCATAAAATAAATATTTTGTACTTATAAAAATATATTAAGCATTGTTGCATGTCCCGCCATACAAGAATCTTGTAAACACTATGGTAAGAAGAAGAAAAAAAAAAAGAAATAAATGACAACAAAAAGAAAACAGACTCAAAGGGCCACATATTGTATAATTGCATTCCTATGAAATGTCCAGAATATAAAGATCTGTAGAGACAAAAAGTATGTAAGTGTTTGCCATAGGCTAAAGGAAAAAGAAAATGAGATTGAGTGTTGATGGTGCAGAGTTTCTTATTGGGAGGATTAAAAAATATTTTGAAATTAGATAACAGAAATGGTCGCAAAACTTTAAGAAATGTTAAAATTACTACATTTTGCCCTTTAGAATAGTGAATCTTACATAAATTATATTGAGTTAAAAATGAATATGTACTACATTATTCTAAAGTTTCCAGATCCTTTATGTACTGCCTGTACTTTTTCTAATTTTGGAATTAACAATTTCTTCTATTTTAATTTTATGATGCAACAAATGTGATATAATCATAGCTTCTCTTTCTGCTGTTGAAAAACCCTGTCCACAAAGTAACATTCACCACAACTGGATCTGGATTTAAAGAAATCCAGACACTGTATTTTTCATTCAGTCTTAAATTACTCTGTGGAAATTACACTTTAGACTTTTCTAAATTTATTGTAATTAGACCTATATATTACAGTGTCTGTTCATATAACTTGTACAAAATTTCTAAAGAGACTAGAATTTTTCAAGATAATCAACATTTTTTTCTAATAAAACTAAAGGCCTGGCAGTCATTCTTCTATGTGGCTCCCAAATAAAGAAATTAATAAATCTGTACAATCTTATTTAGGCATTGGGTGGCTTCTTGTGCAAGCTTCCTCTGATCACGTTATTTCCTTGATAATTGGTAATTTGTAACTATAAATAAATTGCACAAGAGTAACCCACTTTATTTATTTTTTCTTTTTCTTTCCTTTTAAAAAATCCAATGCCAAAACCCAGTCAATGATTCCCTAAAGCAGCAGAAACTCCCCTCCGAGGTAGTTATCTGAGTCAGACACTCTTGTTCACCGAGCAGTTCTATTGGTTTAAGATGAGCTGCGTATGAGGTAATAAAGCCATCTGGAGGGGCAGGGGGTGGGGATGCACAGGGGGCGTGGCCCGTGTTCTCTCTCCAGAAGTCGTGTCCCCATTTTTGGCATCTCCTATCAGGCAGGGCTGGCGTCTCCACAGATTCCAGAGAATATAAGTGGGGTAGGGAAGGGAAAGTAGGGGAACTCAGAAAGAGAAACAGAATAGTTGTATGTGGAAGTATATATATGAGAGAGAGGGAGATTAAAAAGAAGAAAAAGGGATTCAAGGCATAGGTTTCTGGATATGTGCCTGCTTCTGTGTGAGAGAGAAGGGAGAGAAAAAGGGTGGGAAAAATGGGGAGACAGATGCCACTCTCCCCTAAGGGGTTCTTTCTGCCATGTAGTCAGCATCCCCAGCACTGAGAGTCTAGTTGGGGAGGGGATGACCCCATTCGCACTCCTCTCCCTTGTGGTTGTCCTGTGTCTGGGGCTTGTCCTCTGGATGCCTGCGTCCTCTTCAAGAGTCGTCTTGTGAGAGCTCCCACCCCTGTGATCCTGAGGGGTGAGATCAGTTGGAGGTGTCAGGGAACATATGATCTCATTCATAAGCAGACCTTGAAAAATTATCATAATACTATAAGAAAGGGATTGGCAGTCTTAAGAAACTGTCAGAGGAGAGGGGTGGGATTGGCAGTTGAAGTAAACTGTTAGAGGAGGGAGGGGCATACCATATCAACAAGGGTACTGGCATTATCAATTCTTGTATACCTAACCCTACATCTTTATAATGAAAAAAATACATAAATAGAAAAAAAAAGAATAATACTAAAGGCAGCAAGGGAAAAATGACTGCCTACCTACTAGGTGAGACAATCAGAATTTTTGGAGACTTATCTGCAGAAACACAATAGGCCAGAAGG
>NW_007243307.1:6577-10521 GCF_000164805.1 Carlito syrichta
TTAAGATGAGCTGCCTATGAGGTAATAAAGTCATCTGGAGGGGCAGGGGGTGGGGAAGCACAGGGGGCGTGGCCCGTGTTCTCTCTCCAGAAGTCGTGTCCCCATTTTTGGCATCTCCTATCAGGCAGGGCTGGCGTCTCCACAGATTCCAGAGAATATAAGTGGGGTAGGGAAGGGAAAGTAGGGGAACTCAGAAAGAGAAACAGAATAGTTGTATGTGGAAGTATATATATGAGAGAGAGGGAGAGAAAAAAGAAGAAAAAGGGATTCAAGGCATAGGTTTCTGGGTATGTGTCTGTTTCTGTGTGAGAGAGAAGGGAGAGAAAAAGGGTGGGAAAAATGGGGAGACAGACGCCACTCTCCCCTAAGGGGTTCTTTCTGCCATGTAGTCAGCACCCCCAGCACTGAGAGTCTAGTTGGGGAGGGGAGGACCCCATTCGCCCTTCTCTGCCTTGTGGTTGTCCTGTGTCTGGGGCTTGTCCTCTGGATGCCTGCGTCCTCTTTAAGAGTTGTCTTGTGACAGCTCCTACCCCTGTGATCCTGAGGGGCGAGATCAGTTGGAGGTGTCAGAGGGAACACTCCCTGGTCCCTCTGTCGGGGATGTCACTGAAGATGGGGTCACAGTCTCCTGCCAGCTGCTGTTTGCTTTCATTTCCCGAGGGCTGTACATCCGGCCTCCCCCTAGATTATCCCCGTAGGCCCCTGGTCCCATCGTGTGTCCGAGTGATTCCATCAGGGAAGCAGAATAGGAATCTCCTTGAGCCCAGGCATCCCCAGAAACATGTCTCCAGATCCTGAGAGATTGAAAGAGCCACCAGAGCCTGCGGAGGAAGGGGGTGTCAGGGAACTGGTGCAGCTGTGGCCCCCCTTGGGTGATTGACACGGTGTCTTTACAGCATAGAGGTCTGCCTCCTCTTGGACCTTTCCACTATTTTTCTTACAGAAAATCCGCTTGTTGCCAAATCAGTTGGAGACCTGAGAGACGATGATGCCACACTTCTTGGCAAGCTCCTCCTTAGCCTTCTCACTAGGATATGGGTTACTCAGATGGGAGTAGAAATATATTCATTCAGGACCTCACTGGCTTGTTTGCTGAAGTTACGGTGTTTTCATCTGGCATTCAGGAAACGAGAACGCAGGACCACGATGTCCTCGCAGGTGCTCTGCTTGAGCTGCATCTGGATGGCACTGGACTTTCAATGGATGATGCTTCCAATACGCTCCATCTCCTTGGGTGTGACAGGCCTTGTGTAGCTTTGCTCCCTCAGTAGGTTCATGACACGGGCCGTGAGCTCATTACATGCCTGTTCATACTTCTCCAGTTCCGCGTGGAAGATGTGGCAGATCTGGGCAAGTTTGCTACCATAGTCTGAGTGTTCCATGGAGTTGTTAAGGGACACTCCACCTCTGGAGGCTGCAGCGGCTACAGCTGCTGCTGCTGAGTAATCCCTATCCCCCCCTCTTCTCAGGCCCAGCCACAACCTCTGCCAGAAGCATGATGTCCAAGGGCATCAGCTGTGTGTCCACCGTCTCCTCCTCTTGGGAGCTTGGAATGCTGAGGCCGGCTTTCTCCTTGATTTCACACAGGACATTAAAGAGAACAGTCTTCATTCGGTGGCAGTTTTGGGCTTGTTTCTTGGCCTGGTCCTTGTCCAGGCTCTGGTGGGTGTTGATCATTATCTGCTGAAAAGCGACCCCAATGTCTTGCTTCCCTCAGCCTCCTGGGACCCCCCCGACCCCCCATCCCTACCAGGGTTTCTGCCACTGGGAGGCTTGCCAGGGTCCCCAGGCTCCCCACCCACCAATACCAGCCCCCCTCCTCCACCCCATCCTGAAGGGGGTCCTGAGTCCCCTTCCCTGCTCTTCCTTCACCTTAGAGTAACTCACTTTAATCCGTTTATTGACAAAGTACTAATACGTACCAATTGAGATAAAATTAAATTACATTCATTTCATATATTTTTCCAATTTTATTTAAAACCAAATTAAAGTTGGAGTATAATTTATAAATACAAAAGTCTTCAGAAATACATAATTTACATAACTGAAAAAATGCATTTGAAAAAGTTTATCTGAAGATTATTCATAGTGAGAACTCTACTACTTTTTAAAGTTTTTTTCAGTGAATATTTTAAACAAAATATTCATTGAAAATTTACAGTTCTAAGTAGTTATGCAGTCAAACATATTTAATATTCAAAAAATTTTTAAGATATTTAAAAAATCTCCCTTAACAGATTAGGAATCTGCCATACCAATATAGCAAATCTTCGCTTAATATCACCATTATTAAAAACTGAAAGCAAGACACAAATTTCATTCCACTGGCTGCAGAGTTCTCTGTCTCTTTGGCTGCTCTCATGAAGCTGTTTTTAAGATTTGGGGATATTGCAATGTATTACAATGTAACATAGCCACAGTTAATGATAATGTATATTTACAGATTCCTTAAAGAATAGATTTTTAATGTCCTCACCATAAAAAAGATAAGTTGGTGAGGTGATGAATATGTTAATTAGATTGGTTGAATTTTTCTACAATGTTTATGGAGACCAAAGCATCACATAGGGGAGAAGCGATAAGAACTATAGAGGGAGATGGGGCAAGATGGCGACGGCATAGGTGAACTGGTGAGATTCTCTGAACAGACCAAGACTGCAAACTGCTGAATAGACAGACTGTAAAGCAGAGAGAAAAGTGAACAAAACCAAAAGACCCTCATAAGGAAGAACAGGTCATTGCAGAAGAGAAATAAAAGCAACCCCACCTTCCCTCAAAAACAGAATTGAAGAGGGGGAGGGAAAGGGGTAAAGGGAGAAAAATCTACAGAAATGAAGAAAAACCAAAAGAAGAGTATGGGTCTCTCCCAGACGCCTGGGAGAGCAGACACTGAGAAAATTGACTTTGAAATACAAACAATGAAAAGTCCCCAGAATGAAGGGTCTCAAAATGCAAATGTAGATATCAAAACAATAATGGAGAGACTAAAAAGAATTGAGGAGACACAAGAAGAAACTAGGAAGGAGCTGATATCTGAGATAACAGTAATAAAGAATACTGTGAATGAAATAAATAACAAATTGATAAGCATGGAAAGCAGAATTACCCAAGCAGAAGAAAGAATCTCAGAGCTTGAGGACCAAAATATAGAAATAACCCAAACTCTTAAAAACACAGAAAATAAGCTAAAAAAGACAGAACAAAACCTTCGAGAGATGAGTGACTACCTCAAGAGGCCTAACCTAAGAATAATCGGACTCCCTGAGGCAGAAAGAGAAACAGAGACCACATTGGAACAAACTTTCCACGAGATCATTCAAGAAAATTTCCCTTATCTAATCAGTGATACAAAAATTCAAACACAAGAGATTCAGAGAACCCCCGCAAGACAACAAATGAGAAGACCAACTCCTAGACACATAATAATTCGCCTAAATAAAGTAGGAACAAAAGAACAAATCCTAAGGCAGCAAGAGAAAAAGGCCAGATCACCCACCATGGAAGACCAATCAGAATAGCAGCAGATTTATCTGCAGAAACCCTGCAGGCTAGGAGAGCTTGGAGCCCTATCTTCAAAGTCCTAAAGGATAAACAATTTCAACCAAGAATAACCTACCCAGCCAAGCTAAGCTTCATCAGTGAGGGAGAATTAAAATCTTTCCCAGATATCCAATCCCTAAGAACTTATGCAGCCACAAAACCATCTCTACATGAAACACTTAAGAAAGTACTAAACACAGAAGAAAAGGAAAAAAGAACAACGTTCTTCACAAGAGTACAGGGAAAAGAATAAAATATACACGAACCAACCCCAAAAGCAAAAGAAAGACAAAAAAAAAAAAAAAAAGAAAAACCAAGTGGAAGAACAATAACTCAATAAGAACTCCATGATAGGGATGAACTCTCACATTTCAATAATTAGTCTGAATGTGAATGGACTAAAC
>NW_007243308.1:0-897 GCF_000164805.1 Carlito syrichta
TTCCAAGTAGCTGGAACTACAGGCACGCGCTACCACGCCCCGCTAATTTTTTATTTATTGCAGAGGTGAGGTCTCACCAAGTTGCCCATGCGGGTCTTGAACTCACGGGCTCAGGTAATTCACTCACCTTGGCCTCCCAAAGCGTGGGATTACAGGCTGAGTCACCGAGCCCGGCCTATTTATTTATATTTAATTTATATGAAATATTTATAGAAAAAAATAACACGTCCTGGTGTTATATAACAACGATGCATTTTCCTGAGTATCTGGTATAGATGATTAAAAAGTGATGAAACTCTATAAGGGCTAGTGGTTTTGTAACTCTAATTCAAGAAGAATTAATTTGAAAGTTTTTCTAGAATTTATAAATTGACTAAAGTTGAATCCATTATTTAAACTTGTATTTACATGTTTTTGTATTTCAAAAGTCTGATAGAGAATTGCCAATAACATTGTAGTGAAGAATCACAGAATTTTAGAAAAATGACTCTAGAAGTTATGTGGTTCATATTCTTACTTTTACAGACAATGGCACTAAAGCCTGAAAGGGAATAAAAATGTCCAATAAAAATGTTGGCTCCAAAGAATTAGTAGAAAAACTAGAGGAGAAAGGTGGGTGTGTTGTTTCCTAGACTATAGTGAATGTTATTTTTCTCCACCCAGTTTCCTTCTATTGTGAGTAGAACTATCTCATCTCAAAAGAAATGTTCAAAATCCTAACTCCCATTAGCCACAAATCAAGTCTTTGTGATGGAATAAAGTTAAGATGAGGTCATACTGGATTACCACAAAGGACCCTAATAAAATGACTGGTGTCCTTAGAAGAAGAGGAAGATTTGCGTATAGAGATACGCACAGGGGAGGGTAGATGTGAAGGCACAGGCAGACACTTAGGAA
>NW_007243309.1:0-6599 GCF_000164805.1 Carlito syrichta
GTCATTGGGGCATCCCCACAGAGGAGGGCTATTCTTTGAGAAAGTTATGAGCCGGTCATTCAGGCATCCCCACAGAGGAGGGCTATTCTTTGAGAAAGTTATATACCCCAGTCAGAATGGCAATCATCAACAACTCAAAAAATAACAGCTGAAGGAGAGGGTGTGGTAAAAAGGAAACACTTCTACACTGTTGGTGGGAGTGTAAACTAGTGCAACCTCTGTAGAAAGCAGTGTGGCAATTCTTAAAAGCTCTAAATACCAACCTCCCATATGACCCTGCAATCCCCCTACTGGGAATATATCCTAACTCTATAAAAAAGATACCTGCACATGCATGTTTATCGCAGCATTGTTCACAATAGCAAGAACCTGGAAACAGCCATGCTGTCCGTCAAAAGAGGACTTGATTAAAAAAATGTGGTACATATACACAATGGAATACTACGCAGCCATAAAAAGAACAAAATCATGAATTTCGCAGCAACCTGGATGGAACTACAGTCTATAATACTGAGTGACCTCTCACAGAAACAAAGATCCGAGTATCACATGTTCTCACTCATATAATGGACCTTAAACATCCAATGCAATACTATACGAAAATGACTGACCGTACTGGGAAACTATGGTGGGGGGAGGGAGATGGGATTAACAGTAGCAAATATCTGTCTGGGAACGGGGAAACACCCCATATCAACAGGATGCCTGAATGAAACACAATTGTATACCTAACCCTTAACTGTAACCCACAACTTCACAATAAAAAAAAGTCACTGAATAATCCCCAAAGTTATGACAGACAACTTGAAAGTAACAAACTTTAAAATAATCTAAAAAATATTAAAATATTGATGATAGTGGTAAAAAAAAGAATAAAAATTGCTGATTAGTGTCACCCTTTAAATTGAAAAGGTCTACATTATGGTGTCTGCACAATGGAATTAGTGTGAAGATTAAATAAATCCATCAATATAAAGTGATTTGTTCAGTGACTTTCACATAGTAAGCTATCATAAATTATTTTTAGTATTATGAAGGAATTTAAATTATGTGGTCTAGTATATTTATTTTCCAGATGATATATGTTGACAAGATGGTTGAAATAACTTGTACAATGTCACATAAAATAACCCCAGAGAAGTCTGGTTCTCTAGTGTTTCTTTGGCCATTACTTTCTATGAATTTTGACCACACTACCCCTCTTCCATCGTCTAGACTAGTTTTATAAATTGGTCAAACTCATACACTGCTACCACCTCAGAAAACCTTTCCCAATTGCCCCAAATCTCTGTTGTCTACCTGCTCCTTTGAACTGTTACAATCTTTCTTTTCTCCACCAATTCTCTGGCACTTCTTATATGCGCATTTGTTAAAAATATTTAAAACATATCTCAACTAAGCTTAATGAATGAGTGGACTGATAGTTTTGGTTTTTGTGTGTATACTTAAAACTTTCTTCATAATCAATGTGATGATGATCGATTGGCCAAAAGATTACTCATATGTAGAATGACAATCATTCCATAATGATAGATGGGTACATTGTCCAGGAAAAGGTGAATACCCATGCTTTTTAAAAATAACTTTTAAAAATAGGGTATTCGGTTTTCCTTCACAGATACCTTTAAAAAAGAGAGAGAGAGTTAGTTTTTAGAACTGGAAAACTTGAGTTTGAGTACCCAGTCCTACCATGTGAATATAAGTGATGGTCACTTTAATTTTCTTAATGCCGGGCTCGGTGGCTCAGCCTGTAATCCCGTGCTTTGGGAGGCTGAGATGAGTGGATTGCCTGAGGCCACGGGTTCAAGACCTGCCTGGGCATCTTGGCGAGACCTCATCTCTACAATAAATCAAAATATTAGCCGGGGGTGGTAGTGCATGCCTGTAATTCCAACTACTGGAAGGCTGTGGCAGAAGCATCACTGGAGCACAGCAGGTCAAGGTTGAAGTGGCCGGGAGCAGCCACTGCACTCCAGCATGGGCGACAGAGTGAGACTCCAACTCAAAACATTTTTTTTCTTAATGTTCTTAGGTATTAAATAAAGACTTTAAATGTGCCAGCTTACCTCTTATGGTTCAAGGTGTATGAGATCTCTGCCTGGCTCCAGTAGAGGTCACACAATTCAATGTCTGGCAATCCGGAATCACTTTGGGATATTGTCAGATTAGCAGGAAAGAAATATGCTATTTCTTCCAGAAATAGTGAACAAGGAATTGCCACTCTGTCAGTTGCTGCTGTTGAAAACAATGTTCTAATGTATTGAAGAAAAGGCTGATGGGAGAAAGAGATCCAGACAAAGAAAGAGCAAGGGAGAGAGGGTGACAAGAGAGAGACTCAAACTCATCTGTTAACCTCGCTCCAACTTTGCATGAAACCTCTTGTAGCTGAGTCACATAATTCAGTGGAAGGTCTTGTGTTGTTTGCTTTAGACTGTTTCAACCGGGAGATTGTCACTTTTATTACAGTAAGACCCGACCAGTAAAATCTTTCTCTGAGTGTTTTTGTGAACTTTTTATTGGTTTCCTGCTCTCCTGAAGGGTGCCCTGCGCCTGCGACCTATGCACCTCAGCACTTTGCTGTCCTTGGTCTCAGACACCACTTTACCACCCACTATCCAGAGGTGGTCGTTTGGGGATCTGAATGAAGCTGCTGATGTCCAGGGTATCACCGAAACCAAAGTCCTCCCCTTCGTCCAGCAGGTGGCGGTAGGTGGTGATCTCAGCCTACAGCTTGACTTTGATGTTCAGCGAGGGCTCCTACTCCTGGCGCTGCCCCTCTGCCGGATCTGTGCCAGCTCGGACTCCAGGTACAGCAGGGTCCTGTTGAGCTGCTCCAACTGCATGACGTGGGAGGCCTTCACCTCTTGCAGGCTGTTCTCCAAGCTGGCTTTCAGATTTTTCATGAAGTCCAGGTCATTCTCCAAGGACTGCGCTGGACATCTCAGCTCTTTGAGCATCATCTCAGCAGCTCTGATCTTGGAAGACTGGATGGTGACGGATATGGTACTCTTCTCGGTCTGCTGGGATGAGTGCTTATCCAGCTCCTCTGAGTTCTTCAGAGCCAACTCATCATACTGTGCCTGGATATCCACCATGATCTTGCTGAGCTCCTGAGATTTGTGGGATCTACCTCCAAGGTCAACCCAGAGCTGGCGGTCTGGGCTTGTAGGCCTTTTGCTTCCTTCATGAAATGCAGCTACTCCTTGAGAGTCTTGTTGTCTGTCTCCAGTTGCATCCGGCTGAGGCTGGTGTCATCAATGACATTGTGGTGCCAATTGTTGTCGCTCTCTATAGAATAGACATATGACTAGTTCTATCTCCTACTTGACTCTAAAGTCATCAGCAGCAAGATGGGCTTTGCCTGGTCTGCAGAATGATGTGGGCATTGTCCACAGAAGTTGCAAAGATCTGAGCCCTCAGGTCTTCGATGTTCTTGAAGTCATGCCCCAGGTTTTGACCTGGGGTCCCTTCTTCGCCAGGTGTTCCTGAATTTAGCTCTCCAGTCTTCAATTCTCAGTCTCCTGGCTCCTCACCTGTCCAGGTAGGAAGCCAGGAGATCAGTCGTTCAGCTCTTTCTTGGTCTCCTTCTCACTTTGGATTTCTCCTAGACTCCCAGATGTCCCAGCGGCCAGGACCCTGCACTCCCAGCTGCCCTGCAAGCTGGTGGAGTGGGACTCAGAGATTCAGGAGTCTGAGACTTGGGCGCTTGCATAGATACTAGCCACGCTGCTGGTAGGCTGTAGGCTGGAGGGTTGCATGGAACCTAGGAACCTATAGTTGGTAAAGAAGATGGTAAGGCAGGTGGTGAGACTCATGGTAACCTTGGAGGAGAGCAAGACGGTAGTACTCACATTCTAATTTTTTTGTGGATTTAATGTAATTATTACGCATTGAAACATTCAGTTGGCAGCTGTCATTCAATATTTTGTGTGGTTTTTTTCAATTTTTGCATTTTTATGTCTTTTCATGTTCAGATTTAAATATCCTCAAAAAATACATAAAGCAGTCATGTAGATACTATAAAAGTCAAAATATATTATAATCTAAACCCATTTGCTCTCACATGAACAACATAATTCACTTGTCTAAAATGATTGCTGTTTTATTAAAGTAATGCTTTTCCCCTACAAAAAAAGAAAAAAAGTCTTCATAATTTTGGAGCTATGCATGGACAGAATTGATAACCTGTATATGAATACATGCTTATTTTTCATTTTATATAAAATAAATTAAAGCATACTGCTTGAAAAAGATTATAACTGAGGCTTTGTACACATTATAATCAATATAAAAACAATTCAATTGGTGTTTGACAATTACATGAGTGAGACAGTGGAGTCAAGGAAGTATAATGAACTAAGGAGAAATTTAGCATAACATTTTTGAAGGCTTTATATGAATTCTCTGACACCAAAAATAGAACAGGATTGACAACAACTAAAATGTTGATTATGATCTACAGCGATAACGGAGAGGAGGATTTAGATTCTTGTCAAAATAGACAGAAATATTCATCCTTTTCATGATTAATCAGACCATCGGAGATAGTTGATTAAAACAAGGATTTACTTAAAGGAAACTCTGAGGAAACCCTGGGTATTCTATGTGATATTTATATATATATATACACGCGTATATATATTTTTGAGTTGGAGTCTCACTCTGTCACCCAGGCTGGAGGGCAGTGGCATGCTCCTGACCACCACAGCCTCAATCTCCTGGGCTCCAGCGATCCTTCCACCTCAGCCTTCCAAGTAGCTGGAACTACAGGCACGCGCTACCACGCCCCGCTAATTTTTTATTTATTGCAGAGGTGAGGTCTCACCAAGTTGCCCATGCGGGTCTTGAACTCACGGGCTCAGGTAATTCACTCACCTTGGCCTCCCAAAGCGTGGGATTACAGGCTGAGTCACCGAGCCCGGCCTATTTATTTATATTTAATTTATATGAAATATTTATAGAAAAAAATAACACGTCCTGGTGTTATATAACAACGATGCATTTTCCTGAGTATCTGGTATAGATGATTAAAAAGTGATGAAACTCTATAAGGGCTAGTGGTTTTGTAACTCTAATTCAAGAAGAATTAATTTGAAAGTTTTTCTAGAATTTATAAATTGACTAAAGTTGAATCCATTATTTAAACTTGTATTTACATGTTTTTGTATTTCAAAAGTCTGATAGAGAATTGCCAATAACATTGTAGTGAAGAATCACAGAATTTTAGAAAAATGACTCTAGAAGTTATGTGGTTCATATTCTTACTTTTACAGACAATGGCACTAAAGCCTGAAAGGGAATAAAAATGTCCAATAAAAATGTTGGCTCCAAAGAATTAGTAGAAAAACTAGAGGAGAAAGGTGGGTGTGTTGTTTCCTAGACTATAGTGAATGTTATTTTTCTCCACCCAGTTTCCTTCTATTGTGAGTAGAACTATCTCATCTCAAAAGAAATGTTCAAAATCCTAACTCCCATTAGCCACAAATCAAGTCTTTGTGATGGAATAAAGTTAAGATGAGGTCATACTGGATTACCACAAAGGACCCTAATAAAATGACTGGTGTCCTTAGAAGAAGAGGAAGATTTGCGTATAGAGATACGCACAGGGGAGGGTAGATGTGAAGGCACAGGCAGACACTTAGGGAGAAGACCATGCAAAGACACAGAAACTGGAATGATATGCCTCCCAGCCAAGAAGCGATGACTGCTGGCAACTACCAGAAGCAAGGAGAGAGGCAAGGGACAGATTGTTCCTCAAAGTCTCCACAAGGAACCTGTCCAAAGTCACAACAGCATGGCTTCCCCAAGCTTGGGGGTTTAACCCTCACCGCAGTATGTCTAGATTGCAAACCATTGAGTCAAAGAAAATTATTCTAGGTTGTTAAGAGTTCATGTTGTTTACCCTGTTGGGTTTGGGTTTGACTGGGATCTGCCACTCCTGTTTTCTTTCCGGTTTCTCCCTTTTTGGAATGGGAATGTCTCTTCTATTTCTGTTCCACCCTTGTATTTTGGAAGCAGGTTGCATGTTTGATTTTACAGGTTCACAGCTGGAGAGCCATATATCTCAGGATGAATCCTACTATGATTTTGTCTCAGATTTGATTTCAATGAGACCTTGAACTACAATTTAAAGTTAATGCAGGAACTAGTTAAGATTTTTCGTGCTATTGGGATAAAATGGTTATATTTCACATGTGAGAAGGGGGAAATTTTGGTGCAACCGGAGCAAAATTTTCTGGTGTGAATGTTTGTGTTTCCTCAAAATTCATTGTATTAAAATTAATCCCCAGTGCTATAGTATTAGGAGGTTGGGCCTTTCAGCACCGTCATAAATGACATTAGTGCCTTTATAAAAAGAGGTCCAAGGGAGGAAATCTCCCTCTACATACAATGTTATGATTTTTGGTTTTTACTTTCATATATATATATATATATATATTTTTTTTTTTTTTTTTTTTTTTTTTGAGTTGGAGTCTCACTCTGTCACCCAGACTGGAGGGCAGTGGCCGCTCCTGGCCACCGCAGCCTCGACCTGCTGGACTCTGGCGATTCTTCTGCCTCAGCCTTCCAGGTAGCCGGAATTACAGGCATGCGCTACC
>NW_007243310.1:0-812 GCF_000164805.1 Carlito syrichta
CTCCCTGAGGTAGAAGAGAAACAGAGACCACATTGGAACAAACTTTCCACGAGATCATTCAAGAAAATTTCCCTCATCTAATCAGTGATACAAAAATTCAAACACAAGAGATTCAGAGAACCCCCACAAGACAACAAATGAGAAGACCAACTCCTAGACACATAATAATTCGCCTAAATAAAGTAGGCACAAAAGAAAAAATCCTAAAGGCAGCAAGAGAAAAAGGCCAGATCACCCACCATGGAAGACCAATCAGAATAGCAGCAGATTTATCTGCAGAAACCCTGCAGGCTAGGAGAGCTTGGAGCCCTATCTTCAAAGTCCTAAAGGATAAACAATTTCAACCAAGAATAACCTACCCAGCCAAGCTAAGCTTCATCAGTGAGGGAGAATTAAAATCTTTCCCAGATATCCAATCCCTAAGAACGTATGCAGCCACAAAACCATCTCTACATGAAACACTTAAGAAAGTACTAAACACAGAAGAAAAGGAAAAAAGAACAACGTTCTTCACAAGAGTACAGGGAAAAGAATAAAATATACACGAACCAACCCCAAAAGCAAAAGAAAGACAAAAAAAAGAAAAAACCAAGTGGAAGAACAATAACTCAATAAGAACTCCATGATAGGGACGAACTCTCACATTTCAATAATTAGTCTGAATGTGAATGGACTAAACGCACCACTGAAAAGACATAGAATGACAAAATGGATAAAATATCACCAGGCAACAATATACTGCCTTCAAGAGACCCATCTCACTAGAAAGGACATACACAGACTCAAAGTAAGAGGATGGGAAACAAATTTTC
>NW_007243311.1:0-4753 GCF_000164805.1 Carlito syrichta
AGGAGGGGAAGCCACTTCAGCATCAATCACAATGAGTCCCAGTTAATGAAACACCATTTCAGAAGGAGGACTAGGCACAGGGACACCAATCACAGAGGGTGGCCACTCACTGTGGTACCCATTGTGGAGGAGGCTCAGGCATGTGGCCACCCATTATATGGAGTGCTAGTCACTGGGACACCCATGTGGAAGGGATGCCCTGTAAATAAAACACTCAACATGAAAGAGAGCTAGACACTGCAGCAGCCAGCAAAAAGAGTGGCCACTCATTGGGTCTTTAATCACAGAGAAGATCCATTCTCTGAAGCAACTATTATGCATGACTCCCAGTCACTGTGAAACCCATCACAGATGAGTGCTAGTCACTGCAGCAATCATGATATATGAAGGTCAGTCACTGGGGCACCAGTCATAGGGGAGGCACAATTACTGAGGCACACATGCTGGGGACTCATTCACTGGTAATTTCCTCACTAAAGAGAGTCAATCACTGGGACACCCCCAATGTAGAACGCTCAGTAATTGGACCACCTATCACAGAGTAGGACAGGTCACTGGGGAAGAAATTATGAAGGTGGGCCATCATTTGACACCAAACACAGTGGAGGCACAGTCATTAGGGCACATATAGTAGAGAAGGGCCAGTCACTTTGGCAGCAATACAGAGGAGACCCAGTCCTGTGACACTAATCACAGAAGTAGACCATTAACTGGAACAAACATCACAGAGAAGGACAAGTCACTGGGACACCAATTATAGAAGAAGCCTAGTTACTGAGAAGATCATCACAGATAAAAACCAGTCATTGGGGCACTCATCACATAAAAGGAACAGTCTCTAGGACACTGATTATGGTGCCGGGTCATTCACTGTGGCACTCATCACAAAGGGCCAGTCACAATGTCAAACATCAAAGAGGAGGTTTAGTCACTGGGAGATCCATCACAGAAGAGGGTTATCACTGTGGCACCCATCGCAGTGGAGGTACAGTTACTCATCTGCCAATCATGAAAGGCCAGAGGCTAGGACTCCCATTACAACAGTTGGGTCAGTCATTTGGTCCCCCATCATTCAGGATGGCCAGTCATGGAGGACACCCATTGAAAAAGTGGGCTACTCACTGGGGCATCAATATTGAAGAGGATGATTATGTGTGATAACCATCACAGAGGGCTAGTGACTGGGGCAACCATTAAGAGGAGAGTCAGTCATTGGGACACCAATCACAGAGTAGGCCCAGTCACTGGGGATCCCATAATGGAGATGAGACAGTTACTGGGGCACCTGTTGTAGAGCAGACCTAGTTATTGGAATAGCCATCACAGAGGCGGGCTGGCCTCTTGAGCACCCATTATGCAGGAGAGTCAGTCACAGGTGTAACAATCACTGAAAAATCATAGTCACCGGGGAGTACATAATGAAGGAGAGCTAACCAAAGGGATACTGATTATATAGGAGACCTAGACACTAGGGCATCTATCACGGAAAATAGATAGTCAGTGAGGCATCCATCACAGAGGAGGGCCAGTTAGGTGCACTTATTATAGAGGAGATTCACCACTGAGGCGTCTATCACAGAGGACAGCCAGTAAATGAAACACTGTTCATGAAAGGGAGCCAGTCACAGGAGCACCCCTCACAGAATAGTGCTAGTCATTGGGCCACCAATTATGAAGGAGGCCCAATTACTGGAATACCCATCATAGAAGAGGACTGTCACTGAGACAGTCATCACAAATGAGTGCCAGTCATTGGTGTACTGATAATAGACTAGAGCCAGTCAATGAGGCACCTCACACATGAGGAGTAACTACCACTGAGACACTCATCATAGAGGAGAGAAAGTCACTGGGGAATCCATCAAAAAGGAGAGCTAGTTACAGGGAAAGACATCAAAAATGAGGGCTAGTCACTGGGGCAAATTTATGGAGGAGGACCAGTTACTGGAACACCTATCATAGAGGAGGGATAGTCACTGAAGCATCCAGAATCAAGAATGACTGTCATTTAAGCTCCAATTACAGGGAAGTGCCAGTCTTTTGTGCATTTATTATGCGTTGTCCCAGTCACTGTAGCATCCACCACAGAGAAGAGCTAGTCAGCGGGACTCCCATCAAATATGAAGGCCAGTCACTGTGGCACCAATGAGAGAAGAGGGCTATTTACTGTGGAACTCAATTTGGAAGTGGATCAGGAACTGAGATACCCATCACAGAGAAGTTTTTGTCACTAAGTCACTCATCATCTAAGAAGCCCATTCGCTGGGGCACCTATCACAGAAGAGGTACAGTCAATGTGGCAAACATTATGAAGGAGGCTCAGTCACTGGGATATCAATTACAAAAGAAGGCCAGTTGCAAGGGCATCCATGATGGAAGGGCCCTAGTAAGTGGGGGACCCATACAAAAGAATGACTAGTCACTGGGGCAACCATTAGGAGGGAGAGTCACGGAAACATCAATCACTGAGGAGACCGAGACACTGAGAATCTATAATGTAGTAAGGCAAGTCACTAAGGGACTCATCAGGGAGAAGGCCTAGTTACTATGTCAGTAATCACAGTGAAAAGCTAGTCACTAAGGCACCCATTATGGAAGAGGGCCAGTCACTGGAACTCCAATCCCTAAGGAAGCCCAGTCACTTGGGCACCCATATTGTGGAGAGTTAGTCACTAGGGCATCAATTATGCAGTAGACTCAGTTAAAGGGGCAGGAGTCAAAGTGGAAATCTAGTGGCTGGGGCACCTATCATAGAGAAGGATCAGTGACTGGGGTATTTTACACAAAGGAGGGGCAGTCATTGGGGCAGGATCATAGAAGAGGACCAGTGTATGAGGCACCAAACACAGGAGAAGGGAGAGTCTCTGAGGCATGTATCACAGAGGAAAGTCAGTCACATGGACCCCAATCACAGAGAAGTCCTTGTCACTGAGGCATCAATATGGATTAGAGAAAGCCACTGAAGCAACCATCAGAGAGGAGGGACAGTCACCATGACAGATACCACAGAATAGAGTCATTCACAGAAGAGGGCCATAATGTAGAGGACTATCACTGAGGCATCAATTAAGTAGGAGAACCAGTCAATGGGTCAACAATCAAAAAAGAAATGTAGTCCTTGGAGCATTTATCACAGGGAAGAATCAGTCACTCTGGTATATTTCAAAGAGGAGGTTCAGTTAATGGGGCCACAACTACAGAGGAGGGCAGGTCACTGAGGAACACATTATAAAGGAGAATCAGTCATTGGGGTATTTATTACAGGGAAGGGACAATCCCTGAAACACATGCCACAGAGGAGATCCAGTCACAGGTGCTCCCATCAAAGAGGAATGCTAGTCATTGAAACATCAATAATGGAGGATCCCCAGTTACCTGAAGACAGTTCATACAGGAGGCCAGTCACTTAGGCCCCCTTTATAGAAGAGTCTCACCTACTTGGCCATCTATCCCAGAGGGGATACAGTCACTGGGCACGTGTTACAGGAGGGATAAAGTCACTGTGGAACCCACCACAAATGAGGTCAGTCATTGATATACCTATAACAATGGAAGGCTATTTACTGGGGCACACATTATGCAGAAGGGCCAGTTAAAGAGGGCCAATCACTGGGACACCAAATATGGAGGACACCAGAAAATGCAACAAACATCAGAGAGGAGGGCTAGTCACTGGGCAAACATTATGAAAGAGGTCCAGTCACTGGGCACCAATCACAGAGAAGACATAGTCACTGGGTCACACATAATATAGAAGACCCAATCACTGCTGTAGCAATATGGAGGAGGCCAATCTCTGTTTCATCAATAATATAGGAAGGCCAGTCAGTGAACCAACCACAACTGATAAAAAGATTCACATGGTCAACAATTTTGGAGGAGGTCTAGTCACTGAGAAAATCACCATTGAAGATAACCCATCACCAGGGCACTAATCACAGAGGAGGAAAGTCTTGGGGGCACACACCACAGAACCGGGTCATTCACTGTGGGAATCCATCAGAGAGGAGGGTCAGTCACAATGGTACACATCATAAAGAAGATCTAGTTACTGGAAGACCCATAACAGAAGAGAGTTTGTCTATGTGGCACCCATCACAGAAGAGGATCAGTCACTGGAGCTCCAATCATGGAGAAGGCCCAGTCACTGGAACTTCCATTACACAAGAGGGTCTGTTGCTAGACACTCATCATACAGGATGGCCATTCGGGGGGAAATCCATCACAATACAGGGATACTATCTGGTGCACACAGTATTGATAAGAGCCATTATTCTGGACAATCATCACCAAGGAGAATTAGTCACTTGGGAAATCATTATGGAGGAAGTCAAGTTACTAAGACAACCATCACTGAGGAGCGCAAGTTTCAGGGATAGCCATCACAAACGAGGGTATACCACTGGGGCACCCAATAGAGAGGGACCAAGTTACCGGGACACCAATCAAAGAGGGGGGCTAGTCACTAGGTCACCCATTATGTAGGATGGACAGTCACTGGGACACAAATCACCAAGTATATACAGTCACTTGTTCACTGATAATAGAGTAGACCTTTCAATGAGGCACCGATTATGTAGGAGACCCAACAATTGGGGCAGTGGTCACAGTGGAAAGCGAATCACCTGGGGCAGATCACAGAAAAGGATCAGCCACTGGTGCCTTTTTCACAGATGTCCAACCACTTGACACATGTCTCAATGAAGTGATAGTTTGCCCAGTGACTATCCCTTCCCTGTTTTCCCATCTCTGG
>NW_007243312.1:0-784 GCF_000164805.1 Carlito syrichta
AGGAGAGATGTGCCTGAGAAATAGCAGTAATCTGACTATGCAACTGTTGAATGTTTAAAGAAGGATTAGAAGACTGACAAACTCCTATAAGATGTTTCTGAACATCTGTCCAACTGACATTCTGACCATCATATGGCAAAGGTGTAACACAAATCCATTTAAATTGAGCGTGACAAGCTACAGACATCTGAACCTTCATGTGTTGTATTTGATTTCCTATATATACTAATGCTGATTCTAAAGCATTCAACCTATCAATAATACCTTTATCTATCTGCTCTTGAATAAATAAACCTAAGCTAACATTTTGAGATAAATCATTCACATGATCAGCTGTATGCACTTCCTGTATTAAAGCAGTTGCAGAAGCGGCCACAGATCCTATAATAGAAATTAGTGCAGAAATTCCCAAGATTAAAGCTGCAACAAACCTACAAGGCCTATTTAACATTGCTATGGCTTGTTCTAAAATATAAGTACCTGGAAAAGAATACCACGGTTCCGGTAGCTGAACAGGCACAAACACGTAAGAAGGATGCTTTAACAGAAATACTTGATATGGATTACCAATAATACAGTTAGACAAAGTACAATTTTCACAATTAATTTCAAAATGACCAAAATTATATATTACCGAGTAAATTGAATGAGCATTAGCAGTTAACAAAACATATGGGGAATCAACACAAGTCTGTAAAAAGTTTGAAAAACAGGAATGAGGACAATAAAATGTTACAGGACCTGTTGCTGCAAACAATCAATAAAGATGAATCTGTAATGAATG
>NW_007243313.1:0-790 GCF_000164805.1 Carlito syrichta
CAAAAAGTTTGTTCCAGCTACAGGAGGAGACAACTCTCAAGGACTGAGACCTAACATACTATGACAAATGGATGTAACTCGTTTTCCCAGCTTTGGAAAATTGTCTTATTTGCATATGACTGTAGATACATTTTCTCATGTTATTTTAGCTTCAGCAAAAACTGGAAGAAGCTACAAGGACGTGGTACAACATTTTTTCTTTTGCTTTTCACAGCTAGGTATGCCAGAGCAACTTAAAACCAACAACGGTCCTGCATATACATCTAAATCTTTCCAGCAATTTTACTCCTAATTTAATATTTCTCATTCCACGGAAATTCCCTACAATCCACAAGGTCAAGCCATAGTTGAAAGAGTTCACCAAACTTTAAAAAATCAATTAAGTTATAAGAGGGTGAGTTCATGTATAGCTCTCCTCACCACATCTTGAATCACACTTTATTTGTTATTAATCATTTAAATTTGGACTCTTCAGGCTACTCAGCTATGACTAGGAATTGAGATCCAAAAGAAAGTATAAAGCCTCTGATAAAATGGAAGTCTTCTTACAGGAAATGGGGAGAGCCTGCTTTATTTCGTGCTCAAGTCAAACATGTTACTAATCATAATTTTTCTTATGGAGGAGATTCCAACTCCCTCCCTATTTGTTTTTATAATAATTCTGCTTTTAATAATTTTCATCCTTCTTGCTTAATGTCTACCTTTAAGTCTCTGAATGCAGAAAGCCCTTATCAGGACAATATCATGGACGGTTGGCGACTGGAGATGTCAATGCCTGGAGGAACCGCCG
>NW_007243313.1:1944-3463 GCF_000164805.1 Carlito syrichta
TCATCTCTCAGCTGGTCACTTATATCATAAAGGCTAATATTTTAAGTCATCTGTTTCATCTGCTCACCATTCTTCACTCTCCCTATGTCCCGTCAAGTCTTTACGCTCTTGGTATTCAGTGACGGGTAAGATTCCAGCCACCTGGTATGAACCTAAGACAGGCATCTTCCGCCTGGAGGGAGGACCAGCCGATGATGGGTAACAACTATGGTGAAGCGAGAACTACCTAAGACAGAAGCCAAGATGTTTAATGTATGTTTTTAATAAAAAAGGGGGAAATGTTGGGAGCCAATATCTATAGCTACATGGTTGAGACCTTTAAAGGCCCATCTGGAAGATCGCCTCTGACATAGGATATCAGTTATACCTATGATATTGGCATGTGATTAGTGACCGGTGTGCATACATGGCAGTAAAACTTATGAGTAAATCTCTATACACCTGATGGAAAGTTGCACAGCAGAATTATTTTATAGACCTTGTCCCTTCTAAGTTGTACTCCTTTCTAGATATTTTTAAACTTCTATTTCCTGGTAGACTGGTTAGTCAACTCTTGTTCCTAAAGGCAGTTTCTCCTAGGATTAAGATTAGAAACTAAATTACCATAATAGTTTTATTGCCCTGCCTCTAGCCAAGCAGGACGTTTATCTAGTTTCGTTACATGCCGAAACTCTGTTTGCTTCAGCCCGTGGCCATTGTCATGGTAACAGTGCAGTCCATTATCCAAGAGTGTGACAGCTATTATTTGATTTTTAGAATAGACTTGTTTGGATAAAACATACATTTAAGATGATACAATTTCCATTGGAAAGATTTAAACAGTAATAAGCATTCATAGAAAACTTTTAAGTTTCGTTTAAGCTTTTAAGTTTCCTTCTCAGATTATGACTTTAGTTCCTGTTCCTGTAGGCCTTTGATTAGTATAACGAAATTTTCCCAACAGTGTTGTTTTTGCTTCTAATATGACAATAGAAAATTTTACACGTAGCCATGTATTAATATACTAGGAAAAAAGATTTACGTTTTGGGTTAAAGTCATAGTTTTATTAAAATAGAATGAGAATTATAGTGTTATGATTTTAAAAACCATAAGTCAATGATAATTATAAGATTTAATGAGAAGGCATTAGCTTAATAAGTTATAGCATAGTATTAAAGTCCAATCACTAGATAATATAAAAATCACAGTTTAGATTTATTAAACTCATGTAAGTCATGGTAAGGAATAAGTTTTGAATTAATTGTTATAGAATTACAGGGCACTATGTTGCATCATAATAGGTTAATGGAATAAATAAAAATTAAGTCATTTAAGGAAACTTATAGACTATAGTATAGTGTTAAGTTGATAATATCAATCGTTAAAAAATATTAGGTGTCAGTGATCTTGGATTGAACCTAGAGTTAACTTAGAAAGTTTTTGTATTAATCAGGGTTTAGAACAAAGAGTATAATATGAATGATTTATTGAACACTATGGAAGACACTATGAACGAACTGTACTGAAATTGTGCACCTG
>NW_007243313.1:4042-4988 GCF_000164805.1 Carlito syrichta
CAGGATCCATAGATCCACATCCCTAGAAAACATCTGGGCATCTGCATTTTTGTGCACAGAGTTTTGGAATCCACATGGACAGGGAAATTCAGGTCATCTTGCTGAGAATGGAAAGGGAATCCTGTTCCTGGAATTCTCTATCACCTAAATCTACAAACACTCTTGATATGGTTTAATCAGCAATCAGGGCTTCTATGTCACCACATTTTTACTGTGTCTTTTGAAAAGGGTCCAGGAATCTTGGGTTCCAATTCCTCAAGAACTTTATGGGAGTATTTCTTTTGATATACAAGCAACTGGAATTCTAGGTCACCAGGAAATATCTTGGCGTCTTGCTGAGAATGAAGCAGGAATTTCAGTAATGGGTGTCCTCATATACAGAAAACTACATGACCTGTTGCTACGGAAGAATAAGTAATCTTGGTTACACGAGGCCTCCATCCCAAAACATACAGATCGTCTTGCTAAGAGATAACTGCGATTCAGATGATGGGAGTAGGAATCTGGATAATGGGAGTCCTCATATACAGGAAACTGCACTGTGTATTACTAAAGGAGAATAAGGAATCTGGTTTATATGTGTTCTCCATCCCAATAAAACTTCACGGTTTCTTGCTAAGGGCTAAACACGAATTTGGGTTTTTGAATCATAAAGTAGGGAAATGAAATCCTCATATACAGGGAAATGCACTGACATTTCCGACGAAAGTATAAGGAATGTGTGTGACATGTTCTCTCAATCTCCAAAAAATATACGGCGTCTTCCTAAGATCTAAATAAGAATCAAGCTTTCGATGCATGTATCTGTGAACAGGAGTACTTATATACAGGTGACTGCACGGCTGTTGCTAAAAATAAGGAATCTGGGTTATATGAGTTCTCAGTACTGGAAATCTACAGGGCATCGTGCTGACGGCTAAAGAAGAATTAGGGATTCGAGGCATGT
>NW_007243314.1:0-755 GCF_000164805.1 Carlito syrichta
GCAGAAGAGAAATAAAAGCAACCCCACCTTCCCTCAAAAACAGAATTGAAGAGGGGGAGGGAAAGGGGTAAAGGGAGAAAAATCTACAGAAATGAAGAAAAACCAAAAGAAGAGTATGGGTCTCTCCCAGACGCCTGGGAGAGCAGACACTGAGAAAATTGACTTTGGAATACAAACAATGAAAAGTCCCCAGAATGAAGGGTCTCAAAATGCAAATGTAGATATCAAAACAATAATGGAGAGACTAAAAAGAATTGAGGAGACACAAGAAGAAACTAGGAAGGAGCTGATATCTGAGATAACAGTAATAAAGAATACTGTGAATGAAATAAATAACAAATTGATAAGCATGGAAAGCAGAATTACCCAAGCAGAAGAAAGAATCTCAGAGCTTGAGGACCAAAATATAGAAATAACCCAAACTCTTAAAAACACAGAAAATAAGCTAAAAAAGACAGAACAAAAGCTTCAAGAGATGAGTGACTACCTCAAGAGGCCTAACCTAAGAATAATCGGACTCCCTGAGGCAGAAAGAGAAACAGAGACCACATTGGAACAAACTTTCCACGAGATCATTCAAGAAAATTTCCCTCATCTAATCAGTGATACAAAAATTCAAACACAAGAGATTCAGAGAACCCCCGCAAGACAACAAATGAGAAGACCAACTCCTAGACACATAATAATTCGCCTAAATAAAGTAGGCACAAAAGAAAAAATCCTAAAGGCAGCAAGAGAAAAAGGCCAGATCACCC
>NW_007243315.1:0-815 GCF_000164805.1 Carlito syrichta
GGAAATCGACCACGTAATAAGAAAACTTCCTACAAAAAAAAGCCCTGGTCCAGATGGCTTTCCAGCAGAATTCTACAAGACATTTAAGGAGGAGCTGATACCAATCCTACTGAAGGTATTCCAGGCGATTGAAAAAGATGGAACTCTCCCCAAATCATTTTACGAAGCCAACATCACATTGATACCCAAACCAGGTAAAGATCCAACAAAGAAAGAGAACTACAGGCCAATATCTTTGATGAACATAGATGCTAAAATTCTCAACAAGATCCTAGCAAACCGGATTCAGCAATACATCTCAAAAATCATCCATCATGACCAAGTAGGCTTCATTCCTGGCATGCAAGGCTGGTTCAATATTCGTAAAACCATAAATGTAATTAAATACATCAACAGATGTCAAAACAAAAACCACATGATCATATCACTAGATGCAGAAAAAGCTTTTGATAAAATCCAGCACCCCTTCTTGATAAAAACCCTTGAACATCTAGGCATACGGGGAACATACCTCAAAATAGTAAAAGCCATCTACGAGAAACCCACAGCCAGCATACTCCTAAATGGACAAAAATTGGAACCAATTCCCCTGAAAACTGGAACTAGACAAGGATGCCCACTCTCTCCCCTCCTGTTCAACATAGTATTGGAAGTCCTGGCTAAAGCAATCAGAGAAGAGGAGGCAATCAGAGGTATTCAAATAGGAAAAGAGGAAGTCAAGTTATCTCTCTATGCAGATGACATGATGGTGTACCTTGAAAACCCAAGAGAATCTGTCAAAGGTCTCCTTACATTGATAAAAGCCTTTGGCAAAG
>NW_007243316.1:0-1099 GCF_000164805.1 Carlito syrichta
GGGGAGGGAAGGAGGAGAGGGAGAAAACTCTACAGAAATGAAGAAAAACCAAAAGAAGAGTATGAGTCTCTCCCAGACGCCTGGGAGAGCAGACACTGAGAAAACTGACTTTGGAATGCAAACAATGAAAAACCCCCAGAATGAAAGGTCTCAAACTGCAAATGTAGATATCAAAACAATAATGAAGAGATTAAAAAGAATTAAGGAGACACAAGAAGAAACTAGGAAGGAGCTGATATCTGAGATAACAGTAATAAAGAATACTGTGAATGAAATAAATAACAAACTGATAAGCATGGGAAGCAGAATTGCCCAAGAAGAAGAAAAAATCTCAGAGGTTGAGGATCAAAATATAGAAATAACCCAAACTCTTAAAAACACAGAAAATAAGCTCAAAAAGACAGAACAAAGCCTTCAAGAGATGAGTGACTACCTCAAGAGGCCTAACCTAAGAGTAATCAGAATCCCTGAGGCAGAAAGAGAAACAGAGACCACATTGGAACAAACTTTCCATGAGATCATTCAAGAAAACTTCCCTTATCTAATCAGTGATACAAAAATTCAAACACAAGAGATTCAGAGAACCCCTGCAAGACAACAAATGAGAAGATCAACTCCTAGACACATAATAATTCACCTAAATAAAGTAGGCACAAAAGAAAAAATCCTAAAGGCAGCAAGAGAAAAAGGCCAGATCACCTACCATGGAAGACCAATCAGAATAGCAGCAGATTTATCTGCAGAAACCCTGCAGGCTAGGAGAGCTTGGAGCCCTATCTTCAAAGTCCTAAAAGATAAACAATTTCAACCAAGAATAACCTACCTGGCCAAGCTAAGCTTCATCAGTGAGGGAGAATTAAAATCTTTCCCAGATATCTAATCCCTAAGAACTTATGCAGCCACAAAACCATCTCTACATGAAACACTTAAGAAAGTACTAAACACAGAAGAAAAGGAAAAAAGAACAACGTTCTTCACAAGAGTACAGGGAAAAGAATACAATATACATGAACCAACCCCAAAACCAAAAGAAAGACAAAAAAATAAAAAAGAAAAAACCAAGTGGAAGAACAACAACTCAATAAGAACTCCATGATAG
>NW_007243316.1:1719-2654 GCF_000164805.1 Carlito syrichta
GCACCCAACATAGGTGCACCAACATTCATAAAGCAACTTCTAGGAAAACTAAAGAAAGACATTGACTCTAACAACATCATAACTGGGGACTTTAATACATCACTCACAACCCTAGACAGATCATCAAGAAAAAAAATCAGCAAGGAGATCCGGAACCTCAATGAGACTCTGAACCAAATGAACTTAATTGATACCTACAGAACACTCCATCCAAAGACCACAGAATACACATTCTACTCATCACTGCATGGAACATATTCTAAGATCGACCACATAATTGAACACAAATCAAGCATAAGCAAATTTAAAAGGACTGAAATTCTACCATGCACCTTCTCGGGCCACAGGGAAATAAAAATAAACTTTGACACCAACAAAGTCCCCCCCAAACCCACAAAGACATAGACACTAAACAGCATGATGCTAAACAACTCCTGGGTCAATGATGACATCAAAACAGAGATCAAAAGATACCTGGAAACAAATGAAAATGAAGAAACATCTTACCAAAATCTCTGGGATGCCTTAAAAGCTGCAATAAGAGGGGAATTTATATCCCTACAAACACACATGAGGAAAATGGAAGGAACAGAAGTTCACAACCTAACAAGCCACCTAAAGAAACTGGAAAAGCAAGACCACAAAAACCCTAATTTCAGCAGAAGAATCCAGATCACCAAAATAAAAGCCCAAATCCAGGACATAGAAGAAAAAAGATAATAGAAAAAAAATCAATGAAACAAAAAGCTGGTTCTTTGAAAGAATAAACAAGATCGATTGTCCCCTAGCTAGACTGACCAAGAAAAAACGAGAAAAAAAAAAATAAGCACAATCAGAAATGCAAAAGATGAAGTCACATCTGACCCTGAAGAAATGCAAAAGATCATTAGAGACTACTATGTACACTTGTATGGAAACAAACTTGAAAACCTTAA
>NW_007243316.1:3756-17888 GCF_000164805.1 Carlito syrichta
CGACAAGCCTCCACCACCTCCCACTGGGGAGAGGAGAACCTATTCAGTAAATGGTGCTGGAAAAACTGGCTGACCACATGCAGAAGATTGAAATAGGACCCCTATCTATCCCCATGCACAAAGGTTAATTCCAAATGGATCAGAGACCTAAATGTAAAACCTCAAACCATAAGAACCTTAGAAAATGAAGGAAATACCCTCATGGAAATCGGAACTGGCATCCAATTCCTGAACAAAACCCAATACCCACAGCTCATAAGAGAGAAAATAGACAAGTGGGACCTTATTAAACTGACAAGCTTCTGCAAAGCCAAAGAAACCATCAAGAGAGTAGGGAGACAGCCTACAGATTGGGAAAAAATATTTGCCAGCACCAGTTCTGACAAAGGCTTAACATCCTGGATCTACAAGGAACTCAAATGTGCTGAAAAGAAAAAAACAAACAACCCCATTATAAAATGGGCAAAAGATATGAACAGACACTTCACAAAGGAAGACATCCGAGCAGCCAACAAACACATGAAGAAATGTTCAACCTCACTAATCATCAGGGAGATGCAAATCAAAACCACACTGAGATACCACCTAACCCCAGTCAGAATGGCAATTATCAACAAGTCAAAAAATAACAGCTGCTGAAAAGGGTGTGGTGAAAAGGGAACACTTCTACACTGTTGGTGGGAGTGCAAACTAGTGCAACCTCTGTGGGAAGCAGTGTGGCGATTCCTAAAAGCTCTAAATACCAGCCTCCCATATGACCCCGCAATCCCCCTACTGGGAATATATCCTGAAGAACACAAATCACTCTATAAAAAAGATACCTGCACACGCATGTTTATCGCAGCATTGTTCACAATAGCAAGAACCTGGAAACAGCCATGCTGCCCGTCAAAAGAAGACTGGATTTTAAAAATGTGGTACAAAATCATGAATTTCGCAGCAACCTGGATGGAACTAGAGTCTATAATACTGAGTGACCTTTCACAGAAACAAAGATCCAAGTATCACATGTTCTCATTCATATAATGGACTTTAAACATCCAATGCAATACTATACAAAAATGACTGACAGTACTGGGAAACTATAGTGGGTGGAGGGAGATGGGATTAACAGTAGGAAATATCTATCTGGGAACGGGGAAACACCCCATATCAACAGGGTGCCTGAATGAAACGCAATTGTATACCTAACCCTTAACTGTACCCCACAACTTCATAATAAAAAATAAATAATTAAAAAAAAAATTTTTTTTAATGTGACTCATTAGAGAGATTGAAGAACAATTTTTCATGATCATTCAATATGAAACTTTGATTAAGCATTATTTACCTTTTCTCTGTTTAGTGGCTTTAACCAACAGAAAAATTTCACTGGGTCACAGCAGAGAAAAAAATACATGAACTGAAATGAATGACCTAGTTCCAGTTTCAATAAATATGCAGTTCCTCATATAAAATTTTATTAATTCAAGGATCTCCTTAAGATCCTTGATGCTTTGAGCAGTAATAATGAATAATAGTGTACATATGATGTGAGGATTAACTCTGCTACACGGATCTATGTGAAAGTACACAACAACATGAGGATTTTCTGTATATAGCAGCCTCCTCTGACTAATGAGACATCTGGGGTCTAGTCCTGCAGACAGGGGAGCCTCAACTTGGCCCAGATGACCCTGAAGTGCCTTTCCTAGTCATCCTTACCATCCTCATTTTATCAAAGTAGAACTTTTCAGGCCTACACCATGACAGCCATTCAAAGCAGGGGTCATGTTCTATCCTAAACATCTGCATGTGCTTTAACTAGAGAGGGTGGATATTGTGAATAATAGATACTATAAAAATAGAAGTTTTCACAGAAGATATTTCTCCATCCCTTTACCTTGATTCTATAGGAGTCTTTGTGAGTTAAGTGGGTCTCTTGAAGCAAATATTTGGGTTGTTTTTTAAAAATCATTTTTGCCAGTCTATATATTTTTAGTAGGGCATTGAGGCCATTTATTTTCAGAGTTAATAATGATATGTAAGGTACTATTCCATTCATCATACTGGTTGTTATATGGTAACTTGTTTATTTATTTTATCTATTCTGTTGGTGTCCCATAAGGCCTGTGAACTTTATGATTTCCAACATTTTTCTAATGGTGCATTTCAAAGATGTGGAATCAATCTAAATGCCTGTTAACCAATCAGGAGATACTATTTTTGCCCCATGGTTATTTATTCTTTCACCAGAGATCTTTCTCTCAGCAAACTAACTAATGCTGAGTGATGCCCATGAGTCTGCTCTTTGATTTCAGTGAGACATGTGACAGCTCACACACTCGGGGCAGGTTAGACAGGGTTCTCACATTTAATGTGGTTGAACCCACAGATGTACTGGTAGAAACTGGACCTGTGACCTATGTACTAAAGTTGTAAAAAGCAACTTGATTTTTTTTTTCTTGCAGTTCTGTTATCCATATGTGAAATATCCTTCATTAATCAGGGCCTTAATAAACAAGCTACCATAATGAACCCATTTGAAATAAATTAAAAGTATATTTGTTAAATTGTATGATTCCCATCTTTCATTGTTGGGTTGCTCTCTTTTTTATACTTATTTATCCAGCAAGCGTGATTGTATACTCTTTGTAGACTAGTTCTACTTTCTTGGTATCATTTATCTTAAAGGCACATGTGACATTGATCACCACACAGACTCTTCCTTCAGAAGCCAAGATATAGTTTAATCTATTTTGAATAATCATGTTAGTGAATTGAGGGAAATTGTAAGCTAATCAATTGTTGTTCTTTATTCATAGACTATTTTTTCTAAATTTCTAATGAAATTACAATATTCTCATGCAGGCCATATCTTACCCATGAGGCAGCCATTCCAGCAATGTCTCCAGTTTCAAGAATAATTTTACTGACTCCAGTGTTTCTTTTATTTCTGGTATGTGAGATAGAAGAGGGAGTGACTATTTGTATTTTCAGAAGGACTAGGTGGTGTATTCCCCTGCATGTCAGGTGTTTTTGAGACAGGGATAGGTTAGCCCCCACCTGATCTGGGCTGCCCTAGGATGGCCACAAATGAAAACATAAACAGCAAGTGTATAGGCATTGGTAGGCTAATATTTTTTGATAATATTAGTCATTTGGGAGAACTGAGAGTCTGTGTTATTAGGCTTTGACCTATCAATTTGTCACTGGAGATGTGAACCCAGTCTATCTGGGAGACGTGAGGAGGGATAAACAAAAGTCCATTATTTTATACAGGTCAACTGAGGGTGGGCTTTTCCCCATGTGTTGGGTATAACTCTGGTCTCTCAAGAACATTGGACACCATATTGGGTGTCAGAAATCTAATTGTGTGTGTGTGTGTGTGTGTGTGTGTGTGTGTGTGTATTTGGTATCAGTAAGTCCCCTATTTCTTTGACTTTAAATATATAAACTCTCTTTATTCATGTGGGTATATAAAGGGAATTCCCAGTACAGTGCTGGTATTTTTGCATTTTAGTTGGATTGTGAGTTTCACAGTCCAAGGTAAATAATTGTATGGAGTTAGGGATTTGAAATAATGGAGTTGTTTTGGTGAAGATATATAAGCTTATTTTAAGGAGGATTATTGGGGGAATTTTCAGGGTATTTGAGAAAGGTTAAGCATAGAGGTGGGGATTCTAAAAAGATACGTAGTTAAAAGCTTATTAGTAGTTTGGAGTTTGGGATGACTGATTTAACATTTAGTCAGATTTGATTCCCATGTGCTCCTAGGGAGTGAGGAATTGTCAATCACAGAAGGAAAGGTTGGTTTCATTTCTAGTAATAAAATAATGACCTCCATGTGTCCCGTGGAGGCTGCAAATAATACACAAGTGAAAAATGTAAGTGCAGACAAAGCCCAATGATAGAGGTTACACGATGGTGAGGCAAAGGTTGCCATGTTTACTTCTCATTGGCAGTCTAGGGAGGTTCCCTTTTGAAATGGAACATCAGGGTTTTTTGGCTTTTTTTTAGTTTAAAGGTTTATTTCTGGTCAGTATTTGTAGGCTGAGGATTCTGATGCTTGTCTTCTTTGTCACCTTATAATGACTCAGAAAAAGGTCTTATTCTGAATATGTGTGCCAATGTGTTTATTCTTTTGAATTTAACTCATCGAGGCACTGAAAAGTACTGTGTATGGCTCCACCCATTTGAGAAGTAACTGATTCTGGGAGTTTTCTCCTTCCATGCCTTGAGAATGACTTGATCTTCAGGCTGTACCTTTGAAGTAAGCAAAGCACTGGAAGGTTTGGGGAATATTTGATTACAAGGTTCTTTGATTGTCTCCTGCAATTAACCCAAATTGTATGCCAGAGGATCTGGATGGTAAATTCATCAATAGAATACAATACAGTACTACGTATAAATTTAATCATGGATGCAGAATATTTAGACACTAAAAACAGAAAAACTTTGCTAAAACAAATTAAGGAAAATAAAAACAATAGTAAGACATTTCATATTTATTAATTGGGGACTTAATTAATATGAGAATACTGACTAAAGCTATCTACAGATTCAATTCAATTCCCATCAAAATCCTAATGACATTTTTGGTGTTTGAAAGCTAACAAAATCGGGAATGCACTTGGGTCCCTCCTGTTCTGGGATATTTTCCATCCTCTCAATAAATTCAGCTTAAAAAAAGAAAATTGACAAAATATATTCTAAAATACATACCTAGGGCTCAGGCAATCCACTCACCTCAGCCTGCAGTGAGACCTCATCTCTACAATAAATCAAAAAATCAGCCGGGCGTGGTAGTGCATGCCTGTAATTCCAGCTACTGGGAAGGCTGAGGAGGAAGGATCACCGGAGCCCAGTGGGTCGAGGCTGCGGTGGCCAGGAGCGGCCACTGCACTCCAGTCTGGGCGACCAAGTGAGACTCCAACTCAAAAAAATAAATAAATAAATAAAATAAAATAAAATAAAATACATACCTAATCTAAAAACCCAAATACCCAAAAACAATCTTGAGAAAGAAGAAATTTGGAGACCGCACACTGTCTGATTTCAAAATTTTCAACAAAGTCACAGAAATCAAAACAGCATGGTACTGGCATAAAAACAGACATAGACCCTTAAAGTAGTCTAGAAAACACTATGGGGAGCAGTGGCGGAGGAGGAGGAGGTGAACGCTGGAGGGCAGGGAAGGATGTGGTTTGGCAGGCGGGCCATTGGGCAGCAGTGGCCTCAATGCCCAGGCTCAGGCACTTTGGCAGGCCAGGGCACTGGTGAGCCTGCACCTGTGCCTTCGCCCTGTGGGTTAGCCTGGCAGGAGCTGAAACCTTGAGGGCCCACATGTGGGTTGGGGCAGCCTCAGATAGAGAGATTCCCTCCATGGGTAAGCGTCTAACCCCACTGTGCTTCCTGAACCCCCTCTCCACCTTTTCCATAAAACCTTTCCCTGTCCTTGCTGCCTGAACCCCCACTTCTATTGCTTTCCTGCTGTGACCCCCTCCTCTATTTTCTGAACCTCTCTCTACCATGAAATCTCCCATCGCTTCTGCCTGAAACCCCACATTTGCTGCTGACATAGCAGGTCCCAGTGTCAGGGGTATTGCACTCTGGTCTGGCACTGAAAGTGGTGGTGGCGAGTCCAGCTGCTGGATGGTAGCTGCTCTCTGCAGCTTCCTCTACAGGCAGACCTTCCTGGTTTCAGAAAATGCCACTCAATCCTTGCAGCGAAGTGCCCTAGAGTCCCAGTGGCAACAATGATGGTCTCTCTCTGGGGGAACCCCTGCCATCTGCTCCCCAGCCTCCACTCAGTCAGACACTCATGCACCCAGTTACAATCTCATCCACATGTTCTATTGTCCTTGCAAACACTCACGCAGATTCGTGTACTCAGACCAGTTCCACTGTCATTTTCCTATAACTCTTAATTTCTCCACATTCTTGTCCACTCATGTTATTTTTTTATTGTTTTTAGTATAACTAATCTACTGTGAATTAAGAGGTATCTCCTTGTGGTATTAATTTGCATTTTCAAACATCATGACTAATGAGGGTAAGGTCCTTTGGTGTGCTTATTGGCAAAATGTGTATTGAAATCCTTTGCCAATTGTTATTTTGGTTTTTTTGTCTTACTATTATTGAGCTGTAAAAGTTGTTTATATATTTTGGATAATAGACTCTAGTCAGATATATAATATGCAGATTTTTCCTTTCATTTTCTGAGTTGTTATCACATAGTAAGAAGTACATATGTGGTCTCTGACCCAGTGTCCTGGGATAAGAGCTCCAAGTCTTTGTTATCCATGTAGTGATGTGGCTTTTGTATGCTTTTGAGGTGACTGATGAATGGAGGCACCTGACAGCCTAGGAGGGCTGATGCCAGGGGAACAAACCTTGTGATTAGAGGCTGGAACTTTCAACCTCCCCATGGCTGCTGATTTAATCACTCATGCCTATGAAATGAAGCCTTCATAAAGCCCCAAAGGACAGGACTGGAAGAGCTTCCATGTTGCTAAACACATGGAGGTGCTGGGGGCTTGGCACCTGAACAGAGCAAGGGAGCCCTGCACCCGTTTTACCTACCTTACCCTATGCCCCTCTTCATCTGGCTACTCATTTGCATCCTGCAAAATATCCTTTGTAAAACATTGGCAAGCGTAAGTACACTGCTTTCCTTGATTCTGTGATCCACACTAGAAATTACTGAACACAATGAGAGGGTTGTCAGAGCCTTTGATTTCTAGCTAAGTTGGACGAAGTTTAGGTAACTCGAAAGCCTTTTGTTTGGTATTGAGATCTTAGCCTGAGGGGTCTGATGGTATCTCCAGGTAAAGTCCGAACTGGATTCCACTACAGGACACCCAGCTGGTGCTGGAGAATTGGTTTGTTGGGGAAAAACTCGCATCAGGTCACAGATGTAGTCTATGTTGAGTGTTAACAGGACAGTTAGAAGAAACCAGTTTTTTGGTTGTTTTCCAATCACAATTTTGTCTTCAAAATTTTTGCTGCACAATAATTTTCCGTTTGAGGAAATCGGTGTATTTATTTTTCCTTTTGTTGCTTGAGTGTTGTTTACTTTTGGTGTAAGATGTCTTCTTTTTTTTTGCATGATTGCTCATGATTGAGTTTACAGTACAATGTTGAATAGAGTGGTAAAGTGTTCATTCATGAGGTATTCCTGATCTTAGGAGTAAACCATTCAATGAGGACAATTGAGTGTGTTTGCTGTGGATTTTGCAGAAATGTTGTTTATTATGCTGAAGAAATTCCCTTGTATTTCTATGTTTGTGGATGTTTTGTATTGAAATGGTGTGGAATTTTGTTTAAAGTTCTTTCTGCATCAATGGAAATAATTTTGTGGTGTTTCTCTTCCTTTTATCAATGTGGTGTATTACATGGATAGCATTTTTAAGTTGCACTTCCTTGGGACAAAAAAGTCATGTTTGATCCTTTTTTTACTTTGATTTTCACCATTTTAATATTGTGTTTTTAATGGCTGTGTGACATTTAATTCCCCTTTTCTTTTTAAAACATTTTTTATTTTAAAGATGTGGGGAACAATTCAGGGTTAGGTATACAAATGTTCATTATGCAGGTACCCTTGTTGATGAGGTGTGCTCTCTCTCCCCTGGCAGTTTCCCACTACTGCCAATCCCAACCCACCCCTGGCAATTTCCTACTGTTGTCAATCCCTTTATTATAATATTATGATAAATGTTGAAGGTTCACTTGTGAGTGAGAAAATGTGGTACTCAGTTCTTCATTTCACTCAGTATTATGGACTCTAAGTCCATCAAAGTTGCTGCGAATTTCATAATTTAGTCTTTCTTTATGGCTGTACAATATTCCATTTTTAAAAGTACCACGTTTTTCTTTCCAGTCATGTTTCAATGGGCAGCACGGTGGCCTCCACGTTTTTGCTATTGTGAATAATGCTGCAGCAAACGTATATGTAGATCTCTTTTTCAGAGAGTGATTTGAGTTCCTTTGGGTATATTCACAGTAGGGGGATTGCAGGGTTGTATGGAAGGTCTACTATTAGATTTTTTTTAGAAATCATCACACTGTTTTTCACAGAGGCAGTACTAGTTTATACTCCCACCAACAGTGTTGTTTAATCCTTTTAATAGGCCATTGGTTTCAAATTGCTATTATTTTATGAAGGATTATTATGTCTATATTTATAAGGCTTATTGTTCTATAGTTTTCAGTTCTGGTTAAGTCATGTCTTTGATTTGGGATTGAGGATGGCTAGGGTATCAATAGGGATGGTATTTAGGAAGATAAAGTGTTAGGGTATTTTGCATTTAGAGGGTATGAGTTTATGTGTTAGAGTTGCAAATTTAAAATAGGAATATAGCCAGGATCGGTGGCTCAGCCTGTAATCCCGCGCCTTTGGGAGGCTGAGATGAGTGGATTGCCTGAGCCTGCGGTTTCGAGACCCACCTGGGCAACTTGGCAAGACCTCATCTCTACAATAAATCAAAAATGAACTGGGTGTGATAGCACATGCCTGTAGTTCCAGCTACTTGGAAGGCTGAGGCAGAAGGATCACTGGAGCCCAGCAGGTCGAGGCTGCGGTGGTTGGGAGCAGCCACTGCACTCCAGTCTGGGCAACAGAGTGAGACTCCAACTCAAAAAAAAAAAAAAGAAAAGAAAAAGAAAAATTGGAATATATGGGCTAGAAACTAGGGCTTTAGCACAGGAGGCTGAGAGCAATGAGTACAAGAATAGAAAGAGAGACTTAGCCTTCTTGTTAGGGTTAAGTGAGGGATGAAGTGAGGCATTAAGTTAGGGGTGAGGGACTAGGTTTAAAGGTGGAGTTAGAATTGAAGTAAGTTTTGGTCAGGGTCAGATTTGAGTCAAGGTCTGAGTCAAGGTAAAACCTAAGGGTCAGGATCAGTGTACAGCGTGGGGTTAGGAGTAAATGGTAAGTACAAGATTCGGGTTAGGGTCAATATAAGAAGTTAGGGTTAGTGGTTATAGGGTTAGAATTCGGGTTAGGATTAGGATTAGGGTTAAATTTTAGGGTTTAGAGGTTAGGGGTTAGAAAATAGGGGCCATGCATTAGTGGTTATGGGTTAGGGTTTGGGTTTAGGTGTGGGTTATGGTTAGAGTTTAGAGATTAGATTTAGGATTTGAGTTTAAGGGTTTATGGTTAGGGTTTTGGTTTACAGTTTGATTTTGGGGGTTGAGGGTTATGGTTTAGGGTTACAGTTTAGAGTTTAAGGCTTGGAGTTTGGTGTTAGTGTTTAAGATTAGGATTTACGGTTTAGGTTTAGAGTTTGGGTTAAGATAAGGGTTGGGTGTTGTGATTAGGATTTTAGTGTAATAGTCAGTGTTTTAGGGTTAGAGTTAAAGTTTAGGTTTAAGTGGTAGGGGTAGGGGTTAATATTTGAGATTAGTATTAGGGTTTAGGGTTTGTGGTTTAAAGTTTAAAGTTTAGGGTTAGCGCTAAGTGTTTAGGCTTGGAATTATGGCTTATGTTATAATTTTCAGGTTGGAATAGGGGTTAGGGTTTTCCTTCTTTTTTTTTAACTGATGCTTTTCTAACAGAATAAGGGCTAGGATCAGGTTTAGGGATAAGTTTTAGAGTTAGGGTTAGGGTAAAGTTTTTGTATTAGCTATTAGGAGTTAGTGGTTATGGCTAGGGATTGGGGTTAAGTTTAGGGTTTAGGGATTAGCGCTGGTGTTGGGGTGGAGTTGGGTCGGGGTTGGTCAAGGGTCAAGGTCAATAACCATGATAAGCTTTGGGGGTACAGTTGGGGTAAGGGTCGGGCTTATAGTTTTTTTGAGCCAATGCTCTCAAGGTGTTATGACCTTCCAATTATAACCCTTTCTAATCAATAATTATAACCAATTATAAGTATAACTAATTTTAATGCTTGTTTCATCAAGGCAGTACCTTCTGTCTATGGAAGGGCTGGTTTTTATGCTGATACTTGTTTGCACATACACGGTATGTACTGACAACTGGGAGCTCCTTACACACCTAAAGCAGTCACTGGAGAAGATCTAAAAGATTTGGGGGGCTTCAGCCCCAAAGTATCTTTGGCTTTACAATGTCTATGTTGATCTCTAGAGGCTGAAAACTTCTTTCCTGGGGTTTCTGTACATCCTCAGGACAGGGGCTAACCCTGTTTGGTGAATCTCAAGGTAAGGCTGGTCCTTATTATCTATTTTACATCGTGTCACTTCTATATTTTTGGGTGTTACAGCAAGGGAAGAATTACTGGAGGAGAGATTCTTCTCAGGAGGTTTGCTCTGCAACATCCTGAGAACCCTAGGTCTTGGGTTTACAATTTGGGGTCACAAATTTAGGTCTCTAGAGAGGCAAGGAAGAGGCAGAAGCCAACTCAGTGCACAAGTGTGTATCTGGCTAAACTCCCCGGTCCTGTGGATTCTGAATCCATTTCTGCTATTATGTCACCAGATGCATTGAAAGATAACACTTGAAGTGCTGATTGCTACCTTGTGACATTATTTTAATAAGAACTGGTTTAACTGTTCCCTAGATGGCATGGCAGACCCCAATAGGTAGAAAGATCATCCCGTGTGTAGAGTTTGTAAGCAGGTGAGATCTTTACTGGACAACTGTGGCTGCAGGCCTGAAAGGCCAAAAGGGAATCTGACAGGCAGCTGCCAATACTCCTCCAGTGTAAAGGTGTACACGTTTTATGTTCCTATTGGGTCTTGTCATTCTGGATGGCATCTGGGAAATATAATTAAATCAAAATTGTCTCCCAACCCAGAAATCCCTCTACAAAGGTAAAAGACAGATAAAACTCTCTCATAACACAATAAACCAGAATGAGATGTGCATCACAGCAAAACATGAAGGAATTGCAAAAACTGGAGATATTCCAGCTTTATTTATTTATTCATGTTTTATTTTTATTTTATATATATATATTTTTTAATGTGGGGTACAATTCAGGGTTAGGTATACCAGTGTTCATTATGCATGTACCCTTGTTGATGAAATGTTCCCCCCAACATCCTGCAGATTCTCACTATTACCAATCACGCCCCTGCCTTCCCCTGGCAGTTTACCACTGCTACCAATCTTTTCCTTACAGAATTACAATAATTGTTCAAGGTCCACTTATGGGAGAACATGTGGTACTCAGTTCTTTGTTTCTGTGTCACTCAGTATTATACATTCTAAGTACAACCAGGTTACTGAAAAGTTCATAATTTTGTCCTTATTTATGGCTCTATAATATTCCACTGTATATATGTACCACATTAGGAAAAAAACAGTTCTCTTTGTTTGGACATGATGGTTGGTTCCATGTTTTTTCTATTGTGAACAATGCTGCAATATATATGTGTGCATGAGTATCTTTTTCAAAAAAGGATTTGAGTTCATCCAGGTATATTACCAGTAGGGGAGTGCTGGGTTATATGGAAGGTTGATTTTCAGTTGTTTTAGGAATCACCAAACTGTTTTCCACAGAGGTGGTATTAGTTTACACTCCCACCAATAATGTAGAAGTGTTCCCTTTTTGCTGCATCCTCTCCAGCATCTGTTGTTTTCTGAGTTATTGATGATGGCCATCCTGACTGGAGTTAGGTGGTATTTCTTTGTGGATTTAATTTGCATTTCTTGGATTACTAGTGAGGCTGAGCATTTTTTCAGGTATCTGTTTGTTGCTGGAAAGTCTTCTTTTGAGAAGTGTCTATTAATATCTTTTGCCTACTTTGTAATGGGGTTGTTTGGTTTTTTTCTTTTCATATACCAACCTTTTATATAACCAAGCAGATTCAACTCATGATGTATATGTTCTCGAGATTAATAATAACAGTCCACGAGTGAGAAGACTTGACAGTGCCTTTTGTCCTGCAGAGCTTGTCCTAAATCCAGCAAGTAATCAGGGAGTCATCTGTGTTTGCTAATTGACTTCATTCAAAGGAAAAGTAAGCACACCGTTTTGAGAAAAAATAGTTTTTCTATTTGGAGCCAGGTGCCTGCTAAAGTGAGGACTCTACCTCCCATTAAAAACTGTAATATAGGACAATACCTTCTTTGATATCTACCTTTCTAATACTTGGTCTCCAGGTCCTGTAAAAAGACATTCCAGAGTCAAAAAGACTGAAACAGGGTCATTTAATTCTTTAAAATATTTACATATGTTTCAAAAAGACTGAGAAATAATCTGGAGCAAAGTTTTGTAGTTTAAATCTTTTAATAATAGGGAGAGAAGAGTGAAATCTCTGCTCTTATTTTGAAGTGGGATTATTCAGACTCCTACATCTAATTTGCATTTGCTCTTACCCCAGTTAGGTCTAAAGTCCTGGTGTTAAACTCCTAGATATGTGAATTCTGATAGTTGCTCAACTCCAGTACTTTGAGAGGTGGCCTTGGGGCACACTGTGTGTGCATGAGAGAGTTCGTGGAGACGTAAAAGGTAAAAGAGGGGGAAGTATGATCAAGTACGCATGAGTGGGGACAGGGTAGAACCTGTGGTATAGACTGGTTTGTGCTACAGATATTGGCCCAGGCAAGCTGCTCTGGCTCATTCCTGTATTTATGTGAGAAAATGAGATTATAACTGAGTGGTCTAGAATCCTAGGCTGGTGAAAAGAACAGGCTGCTGCTGTAGATTCAGAGCCTAGGAGAGAGAATAAGGCAGGAGTTCTTGAATATCTGTGTGAGTTTTGGTGGAAATTCCAGAAGCATTCCAGGAGTGCTATGGATGGGATTTCTGAGAGTGGAGGCTTGCCCTGAAAGGGTTGTGGCCTCATAACTGCTACTCTGCAGGTGCTTGAGTGGGTGGGAATCATATGGCTCCAGGAGAGTGAAGGAAGGGGGTTTTGCCCTCAGAGCTCTTTTCCTCTGTGTCACCAGTTCCTGCTGATTGCAGGAGGTAGGAGATATCGAATCACAGGCAACCTGCCATGTGATGGACTGTCTGCAGGAGAACAGAGCCTTTCATCCTCAAAAGACCCACAATCTCCCTCCAGACTCTCACGGTTTCCTCTGTTTCACTAATGTAGCTCTCCAGAGGCACTTGGTCTGAGTGCCAGAAACCTGGGCACAATAAACAACTCTCCATTCTTTAGGTATCACTCAGGACATATTATCAGGAATTCCTGAAGTATGAGCATAAGGAGTGTGTTCATCTCAGTGTTGTTAAAAAATGAAAGAACATCAGCTAGGTACTAAGGTCCTCACTTGTAATCTCAGCACATTGGTCTGCCTAGATTGGAGGATTGCTTGAGACCAGGAGTTTGAGACCAACCTGAGTAATGTGCAGAGACCCTGTCTCTGCAGAAGAATAAGGAAAAGCAGGAGCAGGAAGAAGAGTAAGATGATTTGGATGAAGAGAGGAGAGAGAGAAGAAGAAAAGAGGGAAGGAGGAAGAAAGGAGGAGGAAAATGAGAAGCAGAGAAAAAGAGAAGGAGAGCAGAGTACAGGAGAACAAGGATGAGAGGAATGAGAAGAAGAATAAGGAAGAGGAAGAGGAGGAGGAGGAAGAAGGAGAGGATTAGCAGGAGGATGATGAGGAGAAGAATAGCGAAGAGGAGATGGAAAAGAATGAGAAGATGAAGAAGAAGAGGGGAAGGAGGAGAGGAAAGAGGAGGGAATGGGGAGGAGGAGAAATGAATAAATGTGCAACAGTGGCTCCATAAAGCATGGTGAGATGGTTGGACCCCTCTAACAAGGATACCATGATGCCTATTTGGTGTGTCAACTAATAATAAATAAAATCAACACTGTAGGATAACAGTCAAAAGAAAAGGCATTTTAATTGGGGTTTTAGAAATTGCAATTTTGAAGATGCAAATTTAGCAAGCAGCAAAATGGTGTCTGCCCAGGCAAGTTTGAATGGGAATTTTTAAAGTTCAGGGTATGTCTACACAATGAAACAAATTTACCCCAGTCCATGACTGATGATGACTGACTGACAATTTAGAATGTCCCCAGTGATGATTTGTATAATTTGGCACCGCTGTCTCCCCAGGAGATTTATAAACAGGTTGAATGTCATCATTTTCATCTAAATACAGTCGCTTCTTCAGGATTTTTAGAGTTTGGCCCAGTTCTAGAGTTCAAGTTCCACCTGGGTGTGCACATTTATTACAGTCTACTTCTGTACTTTCTCTTTTAATACATTGTTTGTCTATTCATACACTTTTGTTGCACT